>NW_024068325.1:0-176513 GCF_009389715.1 Phoenix dactylifera
GATGGCTGATGTCCTCTCTTTCAATCAACTCTTGATTGCACTAGAGAGGAGGAAGAAGAAGGATCTTGAAGAAGAAGAAGAAGATCAAATCCCTTCGCAGCCTTCTTCTCTTCACACGCGCTGAAGCCAAGGAAGAAAACCAAGAGGAGGGAGACGCCTCCTCTTCTTTTCCTTTGCTGATGGCGGCTGAACCAAGGGTGGAGAGGGAGAGGGTGGCCACGGCTTGGAGGAAGAGGGCTCTTCTACCTTGGGGCCGGCCCTAGTCCTCTTTTATAAGGAGTGGAGCTCCTAACAATTAGGAGCTCCAAGACAATCTTCCAAAGAGAGAAGGGGGGCGCCGGCCCCTCTCTTCATGCCGCACACAAGGAGAGGAGGAGGGGCGTGATCCCTCCTTCTTGTGTTGCCCTAATCCTCTTCCAAAGAGGATTGGGTGCCTCTCTTATGGTTAAGTCCTAATCTAATTAGGATTGACCATATTGGGTTCAATCTACGCTAGTCCTAATCCAATTAGGACTTGAATGAACCATGACTCAATTGAACTCTTCAATCCTAATCCAATTAGGAGTCATGTTGATTCATTAGATTATTAATTAATTTAGACTTAAGGAATCCTAATCCAATTAGGATTTGTTTAATTTTAGTCCTAATCTAATTAGGACTCCATTTGAATCCGAAGTCCTAATCCAATTAGGATTTCTAGGAATCCCTACTCCAAGTAGGAATCCAATTTTAATTCAAAGTTCCTAATCTCATTAGGATTGTAGGAATCCTATTCCAAGTAGGAATTCCAGTCCTACTCCAACTAGGATTTCCAGTCCTAATCCAATTAGGACTCTAGAAATCCTACCCAAAGTAGGATTCTTGTTTCAAGTCCAATTAATTAATTCCCTTTCCTTCTTCAACTTCTTATCAATCAAATTGATTACTTGTGATTCCTAATCACGATTTCAACCATCGGATCGGTCAATACTTCTAGTGTGTGTGACCCCATAGGTTCTACTCTGACTGGTAGTGAGATATATTGTGATCTCTATCTCAATATCATTGAAAACTTCTTTCAATAGGTTGGAACGATTCCAACTCAACTCATTAGGGTTTATCGATCATCAAGATAATCCCTATGAGTCCCACCATCCACCAGTGACACCTAGCAGCATGTAGTGGCTACCCAGTAGAATAGAAAGATGAACCTCTAGGTGCAGTTAACGTGTGATACAGTCCTACTATCGTGGATCCCTACAGGACGGAGGTCATGGACAACTCGTCAAACCCCATCGTCTGTCATATGTCAAGATTTATTCGACTCGAGTTCGATAGTGGAAAACTCTTTCTCCACTTTATATTACTGCCCTGGCCAAGGTCTTAGAACTCAGTCTAACAAATCACATAGGATCACTCCTCTTCTATCAAGGTCGATAGATTCCTTATAGGTGCATACCCTACTCCTACAGTGAACTTACTGCAGCCAATCTACACTGCATGGACCCATATGGCTAGAGACCATGTATGTGTGCAGTCAAACTACAATAACCTCACTGTGAGTAGCCGAAGCACCGCAGGTCAAAGGACCAGTCACACTACTGCAACATCAAGCAAGTCACTGACGAGTGGATAGACATCCAAGTGACTTCTTGTCTTGGTCACGCTCAGTACCCTTGTTCTCTAACAAGCACCTGCACTATCACTTCAGTGTCCCTACACTGTGGACTCAAGTCTCGTCCATCCAGAAGGAAAGTGATCTGTGCACTGATCGGATCGATCACCGTCCTCGTGATGATCCATTGATCAGGAGCATTTAGAAATTAATCACCAATGATACATGGCTCAAATTCTCAACTCTTGAGAATATGTATCATCATCTTATTAATTTCTTGGACGATTCATAGACACATAAATAATATGAATGAAAAGATGCCTTTTATTTATTCAATAATAAATAGTCAAGTACAAAATTATGTCCCTAGAATCAACAATGTGTCAGCCAAATTGGCTTCTAGGGCATACATCTAACACCCGGTGAGCTTCTTGATCAAATTCATTTACAAGAAAATTGCCCAGAGCTAACCGTGTAGATCGGCTCCGGCCTAAGCCCCTGCGAAAGGAGACGCCTGACCGAATTCCTCCGGGACAACATTGACGTCTTCGCCTGGTCGCCCGCTGACATGCCGGGAATCGACCCAGAGG
Source organism: Phoenix dactylifera (assembly GCF_009389715.1). NCBI lineage: Eukaryota > Viridiplantae > Streptophyta > Magnoliopsida > Arecales > Arecaceae > Phoenix > Phoenix dactylifera. Next base: position 2,185 of record NW_024068325.1, read on the forward strand.
TCATAAACCATCGACTCCAGGTGAAGCCGACCTGCAGGCCCGTAAAACAAAAGAAACGGGGCTCTGCCCCGGAACGGCAGCTAGCGGCAGCCGAAGAAGTCGACAAGCTCCTTGAGGCCGGCTTCATCCGGGAGGTCTTCTACCCAGATTGGCTTGCCAACGTGGTCCTCGTAAAGAAGGCCAACGGGAAATGGCGCATGTGTGTGGACTATACCGACCTGAACAAGGCCTGCCCGAAGGATAGTTTCCCTCTCCCCAGCATCGACCAACTCGTCGACTCCACCTCTGGGCACCAGCTGCTAACCTTCATGGACGCCTTCTCAGGATACAATCAAATCCGAATGGCGCGTGAGGACGAGGAGAAGACGGCCTTCATCACCGACAAGGGCACCTACTGTTACAAAGTAATGCCATTCGGGCTGAAGAATGCAGGAGCCACGTACCAAAGGCTGGTCAGCCAAGTCTTTGGAGATCAGATCGGCAGAAACATGGAAGTCTACGTGGACGACATGCTGGTGAAGAGCCGAATCGCGGAGCACCATATAGCTGATCTCAATGAAACATTCTCCAAACTCAGAAAATACCAAATGAAGCTAAACCCGGCGAAGTGCACCTTCGGAGTCACCTCGGATAAATTTCTGGGCTTCATAGTGACCCAGCGTGGAGTTGAAGCCAACCCTGAGAAGATCCGCGCATTGCAAGAGATGACACTTTCAAGGACGGTTAAGGAGGTCCAGCGGCTCACTGGGCGGGTCGCTGCTTTGGGGAGATTTGTCTCCAGGTCGGCCGAGCAATGCCTTCCATTCTTCAAGATCCTGAAGCGGCCGAAAAACTTCTTGTGGTCGGAGGAATGCCAGCGGGCCTTTGAAGAGCTCAGATGCCTCCTGGCCTCCCCCCCGCTGCTCACCAAACCCCGGCAGGGCGAGGTCCTTTACTTGTATTTGGCCGTCTCCCCGGTCGCAGTGAGCTCGGTCCTGGTCCGGGAAGAGAACAAGCTCCAGAAGCCGGTCTACTATACCAGCCGGGTCCTCAGGGACCCTGAGACTCGATATTCAAAGCTTGAGAAGACGATCTTTGCCCTGATCACTTCAGCTCGGAGACTCCGGCCCTATTTTCAAGCACATACCATAGCCATATTAACCGACCAGCCTATGAAGCAAATACTGCAAAAGTCGGATCGGGCCGGAAGGATTGCCAAGTGGGCGGTTGAGCTCGGGGAGTTCGACCTTGAATATCGGCCCAGGCCAGCCATTAAAGCTCAAGCACTTGCCGATTTCATCGTGGAATGCACCCTGCCAGACGACCCCGAGCTGCCACTCACACCCGCGGGAGAGGTCCGAGGCTGCCATGGGTCCTACATGCGGATGGTTCCTCGACCTCTGGGGGTAGCGGACGGTTACTCCTCAAGGGTGGAGCACTACGATCCCGACTCCAACTCTTCTCGGCTCAGGAATAACTTGGACCTCGTCGAAGAGACGCGAGAGATCGTCCGAGTCCGTATGGCACGGTACCAGCAGAAAACAGCCCAGTACTACAACTCCAGAGTCAAGCCCAAGCTCTTTAAGGTGGGGGACCTTGTCCTCAGAAGAGCCGAAGCTTCTCAGCCCACCGAGCAAGAAAAGCTTGCCCCGAACTGGGAAGGACCGTACCAAATCGCCCAGGTGCAACGACCCGGGGCGTACAAGCTAAAATCTCTTGAAGGAACCTCTATCCCGCGAAGCTGGAATTCCGAGAATCTACGGATGTATTATCAATAAAACCCCAAGGGGTTCCGGGCAATCAGGAACATGGATCCTGTCTCCTCTTTACAATAATTTACTTCCACACGATGACCATGATTACGATTTCTCTAATATTGGATCGTTTGTGGTCCCCAGATACCCCGCCTAAGGTCGGGATGCCCCGTGTGTCGACCGTAGAGTCTCAAACTCCCTCGACCTCGGGAAGCGCCACCAGGTCGACGACGAGCCCAAGCTCCTTCGGCCCCATATTCAATCCCTCGACTAAGGTCGGGATGCCCCGAGGGTCGACCGTAGAGTCCCAAACTTTCTCGACCTCGAAAAGCGTCGCAGGTCGACAGAGCGTTCCCAGACCCCTCGACCTGGCGCACGATCCCTCGACTAAGGTCGGGATGCCCCGAGGGTCGACCGTAGAGTCCCAAACTCCCTCGACCTCGGGAAGCGTCGCGGGTCGATAGAGCATTTCCATACCCCTCGACCTGGCGAACGATCCCTCGACTAAGTTCGGGATGCCCCGAGGGTCGACCGTAGAGTCCCAAACTCCCTCGACCTCGGAAAGCGTCACGGATCGAGAGTGCGGTCCCTGACCCTCCGACCTCGTGGATGATCCCTCAACTGAGTTTGAGACGCCCCGAAGGTCGACCGTAGAGATCCAAACTCCCTCGACCTCGGGAAGCGGCGCCAGGTTGATAGCAAACCCAAGCTCCCCCGACCTCGAAAAGTATTGCCAGGCTGACGAAGAGCTCGCGCCCCCCTCGTTTCGAGGAGATCGGGGGCAGCGCTTTGACGGTCCCCCGGGACATTCAACAGCAACAACGGAGCGACGCTAGCGATAGCTTTCGACAACGGCAGCCCCCTCTGGTTCAATTGGTATTCCCAAGATAGACCCCAAGCTAAAGGACGGCTTCGAAGGCTCCACTACGGAGCGCACAATTCTGCGGAGGCGAGAGGTACATCCCACTCGACACCCGTCTTACTATATTGATCTACCTATGTATTGCCAGTAAAATTCCGATCGAGATCAGGCCTTCATCCCGGCCAAGGCCGGATCGCCCCTACGAGTCAATCCAAAATCGAGGTCCCACCGACCTCATGCATGCTTCCTTTACCGACGACCCCCATGACAACTCATGTAAACTTCTTCGAGTGAGGGCCCGATTCGGCCCCCATACGCAGAGACTCCAATGTCGACCTATGAAGATGACCTCAACCGCGGACGTACTGATCGAGCTCAAGAAGGCCGAGGTATTCTCTACAGGTTCCGACCCCGCTCGCCAGAACCTCGGCAGAGTCCAAGGGCAATAACTATGAAAGCCCTGGCAACAATTTGATTATTGGCTCATGCTCCCCTTCAGGGGACAGCACTAACTTTCTTATAGACCTACGCTCCAAAAGCCAAGCTCCAAAGCTTGGCTAAATACCCCGATAGCGACCTATGCAAGTCTAGCGCGGCCCCTCTCAGAGGCCCGAGGCCCGAGCCCGGTGCCTCAAAAATCCAAGAACCAAACATGGCGACCTCTGCGATCTTCAAGTCCGAGCTACAGGACTTAGTGAAGTTTCTTAGAGTCTAAGCTCGGAGCTCCCCCTAGTTAGCGTAATCGGAATTCGGAAAAGCAGAACATAGCCAAGAAACATGTCTCTATCAAGCAGCCCGAAGGCTAGGATGCAAAGTCGAGGGTTGGTAAAACAATAAGTTAAAGTACCGGCCTCGCTTACAACTAAAGAAGATAAAAGGAAAAGTAAGCGCGGAATGGCGAAAAAAAAATCTTTTCATTAATAAAGTGCCAAGAGGCTAAGTACAAAGTTGGAGGTCGACCGTTCAAAAATTTGAAGGCCGACTTCGTTTACAATAAAAGAAGATATAAATCTGTTGCCCAGAGATGGTCACCCAAAAGGGGGGTGAATTGGGTGTTTTAAACTTTTTGTCTAATTAAAAAAAACAAAACACACAAGTGTATATGCTAAAGTGAAGATAAAGCTATAAGCACAGTCAATCGCAAACACGAAGATTTATAGTGGTTCGGAGCTTCCACTGCTCCTACATCCACTCCCCAAATACCTTTGGGAATTTCACTATAATCCGCGATTACAGTCCGGTAGTTTTGCGAGTGCACTACCCAACTCGTTGTTTTACACCGGGCTAACAACGAACCCTACAATCCCCCAATTTCACCTAGGCTTGGGATGCCTTTTCCTTGTTCCAAGTCCATTGACTGGAACAAGCATAATAATGAAATGTTTTACAAAGATTTAAAAGCTCTTAATGAAGCAAATATAACAATGAGAAATATCAAAACCCGAAAGAACCCTTTTGCCGTTGGAAGCGTGGGTAATGGTGGCTCTTCCGATGTGGATCGCGTTGGCTTGAATGTGAGCTTTGAATGCCGAGTGGGAGTGAGTAATTGAGCCCGAAATCAGATGGAAAAGCTTGAAAGCACTTGATTTCTTCTCTTGAAAGCACTAACTCCCTTGAACCTCTTTCTCTTTCTTCTCTCTTGAATGATCTTGTGTTTGGTTGGTGAGAAGTTGTTGGAAGGCACTTAAAAGCTCCCTTTTATAGCCCAAAAAGCAATAGATCCGTTAGACACAAAAATATGACCGTTTGAAATTCAAATTTACCTGCAAAAGTGTGTCAGTCGCGTTCCAGACGCTCCGGAGACGTCTCCGCTTCAACGCGAGACGTCTCGGCTTTATAAAATTTCTTTTGGCGTTGTTTGGAGTCGACTCGGCGCTTTACGGGGACGTCTCTGAAGAAGAACCGCTTGAATACTTGTTTTTCTGTTATTCTGAGAGAGTCGGCTCGGCACTTTTACGGGGACGTCTCGGGATGTTTGTGCTTTATGCATGGGGACGACTCCGCGACGTCGGGGACGACTCCGCCGTTTTATCAATGAAAAACACGTCCTCTGGAATCCCCTGAGAGAGTCGACTCCGCGCTCTCTGGGGACGACTCGGGAAGTTCGCTTTTTACTCGTGGGGACGACTCCGCGTCCTTCGGAGACGACTCGCGCGCATCCCTTGAAATCGGCCTTTCTGCCGTCTCTGAGAGAGTCGACTCCCCAGAGTCAGGAGTCGACTCCGACCCTGCGAGACGCCTCGCCAGGTGCCGGGGACGTCTCCAGACGTGCCAATTCTTCCTGTTCGTGCCAGAGACGTCTCTGGGACAACCCGGAGACGTCTCGGCTATCCCTGATCTGTTTTCTTCATCTTAAAAATTCTTCAAAAAATCCTTGAAAAATATGGGAACATGCCTAGACATTTCTTACCAATATTTTTAGATAAACACCTGAAATCCTCAAATAAATTGTTAATACACAGGAAATTATACTCTGGTGTTTTGTATTCATCAAAATCCATTAGGGGGTCAACAATCTCTCCCTTTTTGATGATGACAAAACACTGAGTATATGCAAAATTTAAAATTTAAACATGTACACAGTATTTGTTCAGATGTACAAGTATTATGTTTTGGTTAGAGCTAGATACAGTGTGCATAATTCAATATAGTCAACTTTCAGTTCTATCCTTATGCATAAGTATTGATCTTAGTAGCTCTTGAGCAATTTTGGCATATCAACTGAATTTGAATCAAGTTAAATTGTAAATTACTAAAATATTGATGCTAAAGACAATTGAAAGCTAAATACTTTTTGACTCCCCCTTTCTTTTCCAGAAGGGCAATTGTCTTAAAGCCAATATTCTTCAATTTTATCTAATTCAACTTTTAAGTATGAGTGTAAATTTTGTATTTTGCATTCCATATATTTGTTCTAGGTTCTACTCCATATACTCTATATATTGGTTCTACTCCATATACTCCATATATTGATTCTACTCCATATACTCCATATATTGATTCTACTCCCCCTTTTTGTCATCAACAATGAAGGGGACAAATTTTCCTTAGGTACCTAAAACACAATTTCTAGTAGAATTCAGCATATTACCATAAATTACTCAAGGATATTCAAGTTATGCTCCCTCTATCCAAGTTATTTTTATTAATGAATTCAGCATTCATTTCACTCCCCCTTTGTTTTGGAATTCATTTCAGACCTTTTGAAAGCAGTTATCACAAGTTGTGCTCCCCCTGTTTCATATGCGTTGATAAGTTGTGTCAAATTTGAACACTTAAGGTATGTTATGAGATTTTTATGGCACATCACAGAATTACATACACAAAGTTTGATTCCACAGAATTAGAAACATACACAAAGTTTCAAAAGGAATTGTATGACATTCATATATCATTGCAATCATTTGAAGTCATTACAAGGTTAAAAAGGAAATCATTACAAGTATTGATTCCTAATACAAAAGAAGTTTCAAATAAGCCTAGGGTTTTACAAAAAGATGAACCGTAGATGTTTACAAAATGTCCTTCACCGGCGACGTTGCTTAATAGCCCTAGCCGCTGCCTCTATAAATCCATTTATTGAATCCAGTAGAGTTCTAAACTGATCTCCCTGAGATTGATGGAAGGCTGCCACTAGTGCTTCAAACTCAAGACTTGCCCTTTCAATTTTTCCTCTAAGTTGGGCAACCACGGTGCCCACATTGCCTCCAGGGCTCGTCAACTCTTGAAGACCATCTGATATGATCTTCAATTCACCCTGTAGCTCAATTGATCTTAAAGTTTGGCTGGTACCCACATGAACCAATTCTGATGCTGTAGCTTCTATCTGAGCTTTGATTTCCTTCAATTCTTGTAGGAGAGCTTCATGTGAGGTACGGATGGGGGCCAACTCAGCAGAGACTATCGATCTCATCTCTTCCCTCATCTGCTGGCATATCACAGATGCTAGAGTGTGCATCTGTTCATCTGATAGGGAGAAAGATCCACTGACTGGAGGAGGAGGAGGCACAGAGGTGGATGGTCCAGCCGAGCTGGAAGGTACATCAGGAAAAGCCATGGGACTATGTGGAGGTGAGAGGTGGTCAGGCTCCTGATGTGGGATCTCAGGCTCTATGGTTTGGGATTTTCTTTTAGGGGCCTTAACCCAAGACCCGTTTTTCTTGTGAAACTCCATCCTATGTAATGTGCTCTCATTGTAGTAGTCAGTGTTTCTTAAAGGTTTTGCCGGCTCATTTTTTGGAATTGGAACTTTAAAATGTTTGAACAGTAGGGTAAAAATCATCCCATATGGTATGCTAAATCTGGAATACCTATGACATATGGAGATGTAGTTCAACATGAGCCTAAGTAGGTTTAGGGGAATCCCTAGCAAGATATGGTGCATGATAGCTAAATCTCGCTCCGAAACAAAGTCGAAGCGACCGGTTTTTGGGAACAAGACCCGGTTAACTATGCTCAAAAGCAATCTCATCTCGGCATTGAGGTCTTGGGAGTTAACTACGTCAGAGGGCCGCAGTCCTCTCTTCCTAAAAGTAGGTTTAGGGCAATCTCCCTTTGGGGATGTGAGGTCGGAGCCTCACCGTATTTAGGGATTTGTAATAAGCTAGATAGAATATCCTTATTGATTTCTATCAATGTCCCTCAGACATATCCAGTGTACCCCGAGTCCCCTAAGGCTATATTGCTAAACATTTCTCTAACTAGGCAGGGATAGGTTGAAATATTTAGGGAACAAAGATGTTCCCAACCTTGGGCACGTAGTCTCTCTCCAATAGAGAACCCCTCACTCGCTAGAAACTGGAAATCTATGAACCTACCCGTGGTTACTGTGCGATTTGCACAGGAAAGGGTCACGGTTGGCGGAGCAACCGGAGGAGACGGCGCGGAGGGCTCTTCCCTCCGTTCTTCGTCGTCGTTCGCTACTCTAGGACGCCTCCCACCCGTTCGCGTAGCTTTCTTAGGTGCCATGGATTGAAAATCTAGGGAAATGGGAGAGATTTTGGCTCGGTTTGTGGTGGAGAGAAAATGGAGGCTAGGGTTTGTATTTTCGTTGGGGACGAAGGAGGATATCTAGGGTCGGCTCGAGCTGTTTCGACCTAATTTAAAAGACTTTCATTCGGTCCCCGAGACGTCTCCGCGACTAATGCGAGACGTCTCGCCGGGGGGACGTCTCTGTGATTTGCCAGAGACATCTCCGGCACTGAAAAATTGCAGAATGATTTCTATCTTTTCCCAATTTATTTTATTCAGCCACAATAATCAGTGTGATTTCTTTTGGTGAATATAGAGTGAGTTTGCTAGTGATCCTTCCCTTCAATAATACATCCTATAAAAGTTTGATAATGATTTTTTGAATTATCAATATTGAAATGAGGAATGTTTGACCAAATTTCGAATGCCTATGAAATAGGCTCTGAAAATATCTCCATGAAGAGTCCAAGGGAGGATAACCATCCTCCGGAAAGTCAAACAATTCGTCATCCAACTTTGATAGATTCATGTTTTCACTTATTAGATACTAGGTTTGCTATTTGTCACCTTGAAGTGGATTATTAGTTTGAGTAGCAAAGCATTGCATTACAAGTTCAATTTATTTACTAGGATCATACAAGCACAAAGCATTCCTTAAAAAGTTGAACCTATCTTTACTAAGGGGCTTTGTAAAGATATCGGCCAATTGATTTTCAGTACATACATACTCAATCATCACATCATTTTTCAGCACATGATCCCTTATAAAGTGATGCCTAATCTCGATGTGTTTTGATTTAAAGTGTTGGACAGGATTTTTTGTTAAATTAATTGCACTTGTATTATCATATCTAATTGGTATGTTGTCCATTTTGATACCGAAGTCTTCAAGTTGTTGCTTAATCTAAAGAACTTGGGCACAACAGCTTCCAGCTGCAATGTACTCAGCCTCAGCTGTGGATAAGGCAACTGAATTCTGTTTCTTGCTAAACCAAGAAACCAAATTAGCACCCAAGAATTGACATGTGCCACTTGTGCTTTTTCTGTCGAGTTTGCACCCGGCAAAATCAGCATCGGAATAAGCAATTAAATTTATATCAGATTGTTTAGAATACCATAAGCCTACATTAGATGTCCCTACTAGATATCTGAATATTCTTTTAACAGCTTGCAAGTGTGATTCCTTAGGACATGCTTGGTATCTAGCACACATGCAAACACTGAATAATATGTCTGGTCTACTAGCAGTAAGGTAAAGTAAAGAACCTATCATACCTCTGTACAATTTGTAGTCTATACTTTTACCTTTTTCATCTTTGTCAAGCTTGCAACTTGAGCCCATGGGTGTGCTGATTTCCTTTGCATCCTTCATCTTGAACTTTTCCAACATTTTCTTGATGTATTTGGACTGACTAATGAAGATGCCTTCCTCTGATTGTTTTATTTGTAGCCCAAGGAAGAAGTTGAGCTCACCCATCATGCTCATTTCAAATTCTCCCTGCATAAGCTTGGCAAACTCTTGACAAAGACTATCATTAGTAGCACCAAAAATTATATCATCCACATAAATTTGCACAAGCAATAAGTCATTCCCTTTTCTTTTAATGAAGAGGGTTTTGTCTACATTTCCTCTCTTAAACTTATTTTCAATTAGAAAATTACTTAATCTTTCATACCATGCCCTAGGGGCTTGCTTAAGTCCATACAATGCTTTATGCAATTTATAAACATAATCGGGATGTAAGTGGTTCTCAAAACCTGGAGGTTGTCCTACATAAACTTTCTCCATTATATAACCATTTAAAAAGGCACTTTTTACATCCATTTGATAGAGTTTGAAATCCATGAAGCATGCATATGCCAAAAGTAGTCTAATAGCCTCTAACCTAGCAACAGGAGCAAAAGTTTCATCAAAATCTATTCCTTCCTCCTGATTATAGCCTTTGGCAACTAGTCTAGCTTTGTTTCTTATTACTATTCCATCTTCATCTAGTTTATTTCTATATACCCACTTGGTGCCTATAATTGAAACATTAGGGGGTCTTTTCATTAGAGTCCAAACTTGATTTCTTTCAAATTGATTTAATTCCTCTTGCATAGCATTTATCCAATTTTCATCCTTTTCGGCTTCCTCTAGTGATTTAGACTCTATTTGTGAAACGAATGCAAGATAATTACTAGTATTTCTTAGAGAGGATCTTGTCCTTACCCCTTGTGAAGGATCACCAAGGATTAGATCCCTTGGATGACCATGTGCATACCTCCATTCCCTCGGAAGATCTTGATTTCTTGCTTGGGGTTGATCTTCTTCATCTTGCTGAATTGTATCTTCCTTGACTTCATCCTCAAGTTGTTTGTCTTGTATGGAGAACTCCTTCATTCTGTCTTCAAGTATACCTGCATCACTATCTTCTTCTTTTCTAGAAGAATCTCCATTAGCTTCATCAAAAACAACATGAATGGATTCTTCAACAATGAGAGTTCTCTTGTTGAAGACCCTGTATGCTCTACTGGATGAGGAATAACCTAAGAAGATCCCCTCATCTGATTTAGCACTAAATTTACTTAGATTGTCCTTTCCATTGTTTAAAATAAAGCAACGACAACCGAAAACATGAAAATAACATATATTTGGCTTCTTATTTTTCAGCAACTCATAAGGTGTTTTCTTTAAAATAGATCTGACTAATGCACGGTTTAAAATATGACATGCAGTATTTATTGCTTCAGCCCAAAAATATTTTGGTAGATCCGATTCGCACAACATGGTACGAGCCATATCTGCTAGTGTGCGATTCTTCCTTTCTACCACCCCATTTTGTTGGGGTGTCCTAGGGGCCGAAAAATTGTGATTGATACCGTTTTCTTCACAAAATTTTTCAAAATGCTGATTTTCAAACTCGGTACTATGATCACTCCTAATTGCTTTTAGTTTAAGATTAAGTTCATTCGAAATTCTATTATGAAACTTGATAAAAGCGAGAAAGGACTCATCTTTATGTGCAAGAAATGAAACTCATGTAAAACGTGAAAAATCATCAACAATTACAAGACCAAATTTCTTACCCCCTAGACTAGCAGTTCTAGTGGGTCCAAACAAATCCATGTGAATTAGTTCTAGGGGTTTTGATGTTGAGACTATGTTCTTAGACTTGAAAGAACTTCTTGTTTGTTTTCCTAATTGACATGCAGCACAAATTTTGTTCTTTTCAAAGTCTATTTTTGGTAGTCCTTTGACTAGATCTTTTGTAATCAATTTAGAGATTAAATCCATGCTAGCATGCCCTAACCTACGATGCCATAACCAACTAGTCTCATTGACTTTGGCATCCATGGCTACAAGACATTGGCCATCCTTCATGGTGAGATCATCAAGATCTACCATGTAAACATTTCCATGCCTATGTCCTGTAAGTATGATCTCATTGTCAACTGGACTACTAATTATGCATAGTGAAGATTCAAACGACACTTTAAAGCCCTTGTCACAAAATTGACTTATACTTAATAAATTATGTTTTAGTCCATTAACTAACAATACATTGTCAATAAATGAGGAGGGTGATATGGAGATTTTACCAACACCAATGATTTGACCTTTAGCATTGTCTCCAAATGTGACTACTCCTCCTTCTTTTGACTTCAAGGTGACGAAAAGGCTCTTGTTACCGGTCATATGCCTTGAGCAACCACTATCAAGATACCACATTCTCTTTTTACTCCCGGCTGCAAGGCATACCTGCAAAATAATCATGTGAAGCTCTTAGGTACCCAAGTTTTCTTGGGTTCTTCTTGGTTAGTGTAGCTAGTTCCCTTAGGCACCCACACTTTAGTTGTGTTTTTACCTTTTACAAATGTATTCTTGTTAGTTTGAATCTTTCTTTGAATGCAAGAATAGGCTTTATGTCCACTCTTCCCACAATGAAAGCATGTAGGTTTTTCAGTCTTGATATCTTTTGCTTTCACAAAAAAATTCTTTAGATATTTTTGTTGTTTGCTAGTTTTATATCCTAATCCGGCTTTATTAAAAACAGCTCTTTGATTGGATAGAATAAGATTTAATTTTTCAGAGCTATGTGTAAATTTCTCCACAATTGGTTTGTACTTATGTACCTCATTTTTAAGAACCAAATTTTCTTTAGCCAATTCTTCCTTATCATTTTTAAGGGATTCAACATTTTGCGCAAGTGAGGTATTACTATTGAGTAGGGATTTAACTTTTAGATTTAATTCCTTAATTAGTGTTTTTGCCGTTTCATTTTCAATGCTAAGTTTTGAATTTTTATTTTCTAGGTCAATGGTGTTAACATTTTCAAAGCTCTCCTTCTCAATCAATAGGTTTTAATGTCATCCTTTAGTTTTTGATTGGAGGCCTTTAATTCTTTATTCTTTGCTCCTAACATACTACAATCACTCATGAGCTCTTGAAAAGCTTCATATAATTCTTCTAAAGTAAAATTTGTAGTCGAGCTTTGACATACCTCATCGTCGTCGAATGCCATGAAACACAAGTTGGCGGTCTCTTCCTTCTCTTCCTCGGAGGAGGATGTGTCGCTATCATCCCAGGTTGCTTTCAACGCCTTCTTCTTCTTCTTTCCATAGTGCTTCTTCTGTTGAGGGCATTCGGAACGGATGTGTCCCGGTCTCTTGCAATCATAACATATGATTGGGTCTCTTTCTTTTTCTTTTTCCTTTTTCCAATCATTTCTCCCTCCAAACTTCTTTCTTGGAAAGGGTTTCTTTCTTCTCATGAATTTCTTGAACTTCCTTACTATTAAGCCCAAGTTCTTATCTTCGCTTTCTTCTTCACTCTCACTGCTTTCTTCTTCACAAACACTTGAAGTAGCCTTGAGTGCGATTGTCTTCTTCTTTGGCACATCTTCTTCATGTTGCTTCATTGTGAGCTCATGCGTCATCAATGAGCCCAATAGTTGTTCAAGTCCCAATGTGTTGAGGTCTTTAGCTTCTACGATCGCCGTGACCTTCGCTTTCCAAGCTTTTTGGCAAGGACCTGAGAATTTTACTCACAAGTTCTGGGTTAGTGTAAGATTTACCCAAATTCTTTAGACCATTTATTATATCAGTGAAGCGTGTGAACATGCATGAGATGGTTTCGTTGGATTCCATCTTAAATAACTCATACTTGTGAACCAGAATGTTCACTTTAGATTCTTTGACTTGATTGGTACCCTCATGGGTAACTTCAAGCCTGTCCCATATTTCCTTGGCGGAACTACATGTGGAGACTCTATTAAACTCATTCACATCTAGAGCACAAAATAATGAGTTCATGGCTCTAGCATTGAGTTGAACCATCCTACTATCATTCTCATCCCAATCCTCCTCAGGTTTGGGAACTTGAATGCCATTAACCATGTGAGATGGTTCGTGTGGTCCCTTGATTATAACTCTCCACAAGGCATAATCTTGTGCTTGAATAAAAATCCTCATTCTAGTCTTCCAATAGGAATAATTTGTCCCATTGAAGAGTGGAGGTCTATTGGTTGCCTGCCCCTCAGCAGGAATATTGTTGAAGGGTGTTGCCATCTAGATCTTTGGCTAAGACGGTTAGGTCTTCAAGAAATACACAGAGCACCGGCTCTGATACCACTTGTTGCCCAGAGATGGTCACTCAAGAGGGGGGTGAATTGGGTGTTTTAAACTTTTTGTCTAATTAAAAAAAACGAAACACACAAGTGTATATGCTAAAGTGAAGATAAAGCTATAAGCACAGTCAATCGCAAACACGAAGATTTATAGTGGTTCGGAGCTTCCACTGCTCCTACATCCACTCCCCAAATACCTTTGGAAATTTTACTATAATCCGCGATTACAGTCCGGTAGTTTTGCGAGTGCACTACCCAACTCGTTGTTTTACACCGGGCTAACAACGAACCCTACAATCCCCCAATTTCACCTAGGCTTGGGATGCCTTTCCCTTGTTCCAAGTCCCTTGACTGGAACAAGCACAATAATGAAATGTTTTACAAAGATTTAAAAGCTCTTAATGAAGCAAATATAACAATGAGAAATATCAAAACCCGGAAGAACCCTTTTGCCGTTGGAAGCGTGGGTAATGGTGGCTCTTCCGATGTGGATCGCGTTGGCTTGAATGTGAGCTTTGAATGCCGAGTGGGAGTGAGTAGTTGAGCCCGAAATCAGATGGAAAAGCTTGAAAGCACTTGATTTCTTCTCTTGAAAGCACTAACTCCCTTGAACCTCTTTCTCTTTCTTCTCTCTTGAATGATCTTGTGTTTGGTTGGTGAGAAGTTGTTGGAAGGCACTTAAAAGCTCCCTTTTATAGCCCAAAAAGCAATAGATCCGTTAGACACAAAAATATGACCGTTTGAAATTCAAATTTACCTGCAAAAGTGTGTCAGTCGCATTCCAGGCGCTCCGGAGACGTCTCCGCTTCAACGCGAGACGTCTCGGCTGTATAAAATTTCTTTTGGCATTGTTTGGAGTCGACTCGGTGCTTTACGGGGACGTCTCTGAAGAAGAACCGCTTGAATGCTTGTTTTTCTGTTATTCTGAGAGAGTCGACTCGGCACTTTTACGGGGACGTCTCGGGATGTTTGTGCTTTATGCATGGGGACGACTCCGCGACGTCGGGGACGACTCCGCCGTTTTATCAATGTAAAAACACGTCCTCTAGAATCCCCTGAGAGAGTCGACTCCGCGCTCTCTGGGGACGACTCGGGAAGTTCGCTTTTTACTCGTGGGGACGACTCCGCGTCCTTCGGAGACGACTCACACGCATCCCTTGAAATCGGCCTTTCTGCCGTCTCTGAGAGAGTCGACTCCGCAGAGTCAGGAGTCGACTCCGACCCTGCGAGACGCCTCGCCAGGTGCCGGGGACGTCTCCAGATGTGCCAATTCTTCCTGTTCGTGCCAGAGACGTCTCTGGGACAATCCGGAGACGTCTCGGCTGTCCCTGATCTGTTTTCTTCATCTTAAAAATTCTTCAAAAAATCCTTGAAAAATATGGGAACATGCCTAGACATTTCTTACCAATATTTTTAGATAAACACCTGAAATCCTCAAATAAATTGTTAATACACAGGGAATTATACTCTAGTGTTTTGTATTCATCAAAATCCATTAGGGGGTCAACAAAATCTAAGTCCTAAGGGGCGGCGGTCGCGTCGGCGTCACCCTCGGGGTCATCTATGGCGATGACCTGAGGGTCTTCGGCGGACGCGGGCTCGGGGTCTGCAGCAGGGGCCTCGGCGGGCGCCACGGAAACGCCCTCGTTGATTTCACGAGGGAGGGCCTCCGCCACCGCCGGCTCGGTTGCATCTCGCTCGGCAGAATCCCCCTCGGACACAAGGGTGGCGGGAACGTCGTCGTCGGAGTCGTAGCCCAACCTCATCCTCGGACGAACCGTTGAAAGATCGAACTCGGGGCAGAACCGGGCCATCTGCCTCCGAAAGTTCTCGAAGCCCCGGAGGAACCCATCTACGGTTTCCTCCTCTAGCATGTCGCGAAATTCCTCCGATTCCTTGAAGAGGTCCACGGCATGCTCGGCTCACTCGAGCGCCCTCCTTTCCCGGGCCTCAAGCTGCTCTATCTTCAGGCGCAAGACCCCGCCCTCGTACTTGAGGCCCGCGACCTCGGACTGAGCCTCCCCCAGACGTGCCTCCGAAACGCGCAGGGCTGACTTGGCCAGAGAATGGGCAGCCCTTTCTTCCTCGAGCACCTCGACCATGGCCAGTCGCCCAGCCTCTGTTGCCTCCCTCCGCGCCTCGGCCTCGGCCAGCGCCGCCTCCAGCTCGGCGATTCTCTTCTTAGCCGGCTCTAACTACCGGCTGAGTTGCCGAGTCTCTTCTTGATACCCTTGGGCAATGAATACCAGGGTGTCGACTTCATGGATGTGCTGCAAGAAAAAAGGGAGAAAACGATTATGAGTTGAAAAACATATAACATATTCGCTAGTAGCCTAAGAAAAATTGGGAAAGTGGCTTACCCGAGCAGTATTGCGGTAGGTACTATCGACGATCTCTTCCAGCGGCATGCTCCGGAACTCGGCCCGGTCCGCTGGAAGCATGGCACGCCGAAACACGGCGCGCGCGACATCGGCTTCGTGGAGGGCTGAGCTCCCCTCAAGGAGTGGGGACCCTGGCTCGGCCGATTCCCCCCTTTGGCCCCTCGAAGAGCTCGGCTCGTCCGAGCTAGGGACCTCCGGGCCTCTGCTCGGCTCAGGCCCCGAACGCCGCAGACGGATCACGGTCGCCCCCCCCCCGCTGGGCGACAGGGGTAGGGCAGAGTGGGGCCGCCGAGCCCGCATCACCGGCGGCCCATGTCCGCCCCTGGTCGGCTGCGGAGGCCCCCGCCTCCGAGCCTCCCGTCCTGGCCGAGGTAGAAGCGCCGGCCGACTTCGACTTCTTCCGGGGCTGGGGAACAGCCCCCCCGGCCTCGGCCTCCCGCCTCTTCAACCGGAAGAAGAGGGATGTATTGCTGGTCGGCATGTGAGGAATGTCTGAAACCAAAAATTTTCCTAAGTGTCAGACCAACATTGGAAAGTAAGAAGAAGAAACAGGTAAAGCAAAGACAAAACGATGCGACTACTCTTACCCTCGGGACGCGCCGAACTCAAGCCAACGCTCGCCAAGGCGTCCTCTCTTAGGAGCTCGGTCAGGTTGAATCCCTTCTCGAGGCCCCGTAGGGCGTCAAGGACTCTCAGGTCCCTCCCCGAGGGCTCGGAGAGCCTGTTAAGGGCCTTCAGCCGGGGCTGCCCCCACACCGGGTTAAATCCCCATGGCACCTCGGACGCGAGAAAGAAAAACTTCCCCTTCCACTCATGAATGGAGGAAGGGGCATCCTGGAAGAGTGACATACCGCCCCGAAAGGCGAAGTATAGCCATCCTCCATCCGCCGGGTTAGTCTTTAGTACCGGCGGAAAATGTTCACCGAAGTAGGGATCCCATGTGCAAGACAAAGGGACAAAAATCCGACTATGGTCCTCCACGAGTTCAGAGCGAGCTGTGCTGGGATGAGTTGGTACTCCACCAGCAAGCTATTCACGAACTCGTGTAGGGAGAATCGCAAGCCGGCCCAGAGCGTCTCGCGATGAATCACGATCCGACCTGGGGGCGGCCGCGTCACCCTATCTTCCGGCCCCGCAGTTTCGAGACGAAACCCGGGCTGAAAAAAGAACCGGGAGCGGATTAACTCCAACTCCTCCCCCGACAAACCAGACCCCACTTCATCCGGACCGAAACCCATTTTGCAGAAAAACGAAGCAACCCAAAGACAAAAGAAACAAGAAAAAGGAGGAAGGAGGAGAACCCCCTAGCTGACACAGAGAGGAAACCTACGGGGGAGTCGTCGGAAATCGCTCCGAGTACCGTCGGCGGTTTCGTTGAGAAATAGAATGAAGGTGGAAGCGGCGAAAATGGAAGACAACCAAACAAGACTCCTCTTAGGGCAGATTTGGGGGGTTTATATAGACCCCTCCAACGGCCCAGATCGGCGGGTTTAATTCCCACCTCCTCGTCTAGATTACGCCACGTGTCGGCCTCGGAAGCCGAAGTACCGCATCCATTCCGGACCGACACCTCGGGCGCAGAGCTGAGGCACCGTCCCATCGGATCTCGCAGTCTCATCATGGATCCGCTGCGCCAGATCACCTCGAAAGGCAAGGAGGCGCTGCCCCCGCTCCCCTCAGTAAAGGAACCCCGGGGCGCGCGGAGCACCGACATAATTACAGCCTTCCAAATCCCCACTCGGCCGATACGAGATTAAATGCGTCCGACCTCGAGTAATTAATTCTATCCTCGATCCCGGACTACCCGATCGGCTTTAAATCCCGAACGGTTGATCCAACGCCCGACCTCAAGGCGATCGACCCAATGAACCTCCAGATCACGCCACGTATCCGCTTCAAGGATCGACGCAGCACGCTTGTCTAGGAAAGACACCCTGACTATAAGATCGAGGTGCTGCTCCATCGGATTCTGAGACCCCATCATAAGTTCGCCATACGAAACGGCCACGAAGGGCCAAAAGGCGCAACCCCCCGAATAAACGCTTCGGGATGTGTAAGGACGCCGACATAGTTCAACTCTCCTCGATCTCAGCTACCATAATAAAGATTTCTACTTCCCGCATCCGAGCTCGCAAGCGGCTCGAACTCGGAAGTCGGGGGGTAGTGTTGGGGGAGCGCAGTTCCTCCCCCGGGCCCATGAGAACTCTGCCGTT
Source organism: Phoenix dactylifera (assembly GCF_009389715.1). Classification (NCBI taxonomy): domain Eukaryota; kingdom Viridiplantae; phylum Streptophyta; class Magnoliopsida; order Arecales; family Arecaceae; genus Phoenix; species Phoenix dactylifera. Next base: position 19,951 of record NW_024068325.1, read on the forward strand.
GAAGGACCGACAACGGCCGATCTCGACGCCCGACCTCGGACGGCCGATCTCGGCGCCCAACCTCGGAACATCCGACCCGGAGAGCTCCCGATCTCGGAAGTCCGCCCTCACCGCCCACCTACCACGGGTACACCCTTCTGAAGACCAGTCAGGGGCCATACCCTGCCACCGCCCCCAGCATTTAATGCGCACGATCTCTGCAAACTCCCGACTCACTCAACAATTAATATGTCTCCGGCTCACTCAACAATCAATGTGCATGACTCCTGTTATCTACGGATCCTCAATCCTCCACGGCAAGACGGCTCGGCAGTGTCCAGTCAGCCATGACAACTCTCTGATCCCGGCCTCACTTCCGACGCCGAAGCATTAATTCACCTGATTACGCACCAACTTGAGCGACATGCTGAGTCGTACGGCGACCTCACCCCATCACATCACAGATAATCCGACTTCCCTATAAAGAGGAATCCCTCCTTCTCAAGGAGGGGGTTGGACTCAGAAAAAGGGCAGCAGAACGCTCTTCTGCTCTTCTCCTCTTCTTCTCTCCCAAATTTAAGCCTCCTCTAACTTAAGCATCGGAGGGCCGGCGCCGGAAACCCCGGCCACCGGCTTCTTGCAGATCCCCACCCCACGGAGGACACTGCTCGCCGTCAGGTCGCCGCCCGCCGGAATCCACCGAAGCTCCTCCTCCTCAGCCGACGGCCGCCCCCGGGTCCAATTTCCAGCAACAAGATGCATTCTGATGATTTATTTCAGCTGTCTTACATGTTTTGGTTGCGAGTTTTTGACGAATTGTTGGTTGGACTAGTAGATTTCTTTGTTTGCTCTCTTCTCGTTATCTTGAGAGTTTGATGGTGTAGAGAACTATTCGATTGTTTTCAATATTTTGAGTTGATCTTTTGTTTGTGTTCTTTAATGCGTAATAGTTTGTTCTCCGTGGGTGGAAAAATTTGTTTTCTTGAAATGATTTTTCAGAAAGTTGGTATCTTTGGTTGGCATATTTGTTTTGCTCTTCGACTAAAGTTTTCTGAGTTTATGGTTTAAGAGTATTGATTGAATGATTTTGGCGTGCTTTGCTTTTCTTGGCCAAAATCTCACGTGTCTTTTCAGTCGCAGTTCATTGGATAAAGAATGATGAGAAATCAAATAAAACCAGATAAGTCTTACATTATGAGCCCCTGATTCGAAATTAGAAGTTCTTGTATAGGAGAGTTCATGTGAACAATGTCAAGGATAAACATTGAGCGGAGTTAAGGAGAAGAAGTTCAAGACTTACTGAGGCTTGTGTTGTTTTACTGATCACTATGCAGCTCAACCCTAATTCGTGTCCGGTACTTTGTTTTGTAAGGACCATTTCATATTGATTAATTTATTGTTGTCAGATACAAGTTAATGGAACAAACCCAACTTATCTTACACCTTCTTCAAGCCCCAAAATTAGCTTTCTTGATACCCTATCATATTGTCCAAATTGATAAAGACCATGTGCAGACTCTCTTTCCATTTTGTGGTTCAGACCCTTGCTTGAGTAGGAATAAGCCTCCATTATTGACTTTTCTGACATAAACAAGTTTTGACTCCAGGGATTTTTTTTAAAAAAAAAAGGAATTCTAAAGAATCACTAAAAGACTCGAAAAAGCAATCAATTTGTTGGGCTTACTTTACCTGCTAGGTCATGGGGATGAGTGGGTATTTTACTGGAACTTTCTATCAATATGCCCTCGTGTCATTCCTATCATGTCACATTGTAACAACCCAGAACCTCACCCAAAATGGCTAGCCGGAAGGTATTATTTGGGTTCCTTGATCCTGTATAAGTACCCAAGATTTACCCAGCGAATAACCGATGTGGGACTAAATACACGCCCGCACGGGTCCTCACATACTCCCCCTGTTCAAGCCTTGACGTCCTCGTCAGGCTAAGGGTTCAAATCCATTCAAATCTAATCACAAATACCACGATCGGTCCGTGGTTAGCTCCAATAGATCCGTGCTGCAGTGTCCCCTAGTCCACATAGGTTATGGGCCGGGTCCGCTCTGATACCATTTGTAACAACTCAGGACCTCACCCAAAATGGCTAGCCGGAAGGTATTATTTGGGTTCCTTGATCCTGTATAAGTACCCAAGATCTACTCAGCGAATAACCGATGTGGGACTAAACACACGCCCGCACGGGTCCTCACATACTCCCTCCGTTCAAGTCCTGACATCCTCGTCAGGCTAAGGGTTCATATCTATTCAAATTTAATCACAAACACCACGACTGGCCCGTGGTCAGCCCCAATAGATCCGTGCTGCAGTGTTCCCTAATCCACATAGGTTATGAGTCGGGTCCGCTCTGATACCATTTGTAACAACCCAGAACCTCACCCAAAATGGCTAGCCGGAAGGTATTATTTGGGTTACTTGATCCTGTATAAGTACCCAAGATCTATCCAGCGAATAACCAATGTGGGACTAAACACACACCCGCACGGGTCCTCACACACATACTCGGGGGTTGGGTGCAGGGCAAACAATTTCCAAATGGACTCATCATTCATTAGGTTGCTAAGGTATTAAGTATTAACAATCATAAATGTTACGGGGGAACTTAGCCACCATGCCCCACGTGACCGGCACGCGCGCCCAGGAAGACTACGGCAGCCCCTTGATCCAGCAATCCGACCCCGAGTCGGACATCTTCGGCTCCGCAGCCCGACCCCGAGTCGGCAGCCCCTTGATCCAGCAATCCGACCTCGAGTCGGACATCTTCGGCTCCGCAGCCCGACCCCGAGTCGGCTGCCCCTTGATCCAGCAATCCGACCCCGAGTCGGACATCTTCGGCTCCGCAGCCCGACCCCGAGTCGGCTGCCCCTTGATCCAGCAATCCGACCCCGAGTCGTACATCTTCGTCTCCGCAGCCCGACCCCGAGTCGGACATCTCTCGACAACGACAGGCTATTCCCCAGAGGCACGCCGCAGCCTCCTGCTCCACTACTCCCTGCAACGGTTGTATCTGGCGCTGCTCCACGATCCCCTGTAACAGCCGTACAAGGCGGAGCTCCACTATGCCCTGTCATGGCTGTACCCAGCGCTGCCCCACGACGCCCTGTAACGGCCGTGTCAGTGGCAGCTCCATCGTGCCCCACGATGACGAACCCTCCTGAAAGACCCCCCAGCCTGGTATATATGCGGCTGGGGGGAGGAGGGGGGGTAAGCGAGAACTTCCAGAGCATTCTCTTACTTGCTACTATTATCTCTCCTTCTCCTCCAACCTCCTCTGACTTGATCGTCGGAGGGCCCCCACTACCCCAGTGGTGGTGCGAGGCTTGCTTGCAGGTTTCCCGGTGGAAGGTGGAGCGCAATCAACACCAACCAAGGCAACTCAAACGGAACCCCGTTCACACCGCTGTGCCAATCGTTCTCGGTTTGGACCACCAGCAACAGTTGGCGCTAGAGGAAGGGCCGAATCTCAGAGCGATCGTAATGGCACGGCGAGGTGGTCGTGGAGCTTCCAATGCCTCCGGTCGCGGGGCCTCTCGCGCCTCCAGCCGGGAGGCCGCTGCGTCTCCAACACATTCTCAGCAACACTCCACCGCTCCACCTCCCATTCAGATGGTCGAAGCCGCTCAGTTCGACCAGTTAGCCCAGCAGGTTCGCACCCTCGCGGAGGCAGTGCAGAACCTGCAGGGTGTGATGTCTCGGGCGCCGCAGCGGGCCCAGGAGCCGCTGCTCCCTGAGCGCTCACCTGTCCTCCTCAACCCGCGCTCCTTCCTCTCCCATGGGGAGGAGCGCCGGCGCGAGGAAGATTCTCGAGCACGGTCCATTCTGCCGGGACCTTCCCATCGGAGCTGCGCGGGGTACGAGAGGCGGGCCCGGGCGCGTTCCCAGACCCCCCAGTCCTCAAGGAACCCGCGCTCCAGTCGGTCCCCCTCTCGGTGCTCCTTGTCTCCCACCCATCGGTCGCGCTCCCTGGACCGGCGGGTGGACGATCTCCACCGACAACTCCAGGTCCTGAAGGGCCACTCCAAAGATCCCTTCGCCGACTTGGAGATCTCCTCCCAGCCGGCGCTTGCCTCGAGGATCCTGCGGACCCCGAATCCGCCGGGGTTTAAAATGCCGGCGATCGAGCCCTATGACGGGGCGGCGGACCCGCGGGATCACGTCGAGAGTTTCAGGACCCTTATGCTCCTCCACGGAGCATCAGATCCTCTCCTCTGCAAGGCCTTCCCGGCGACCCTCCGTGGCCCGGCAAGGGCGTGGTTCGCCGGCTTGGAGGCTAACTCAATCCAGTCCTTCGACCAGTTTACTCGCCTCTTCATCACCCATTTCGCCGTCAGTAGCCGGCGGCGACTGGTCTCCGACTCCCTCTTTGATGTCCGGCAAAACGAGGGAGAAAGCTTGCGGGATTATCTTACCCGCTTCAATAAGGCTACGCTGGAAGTCCGGAACCTGAGCCAGGAGGTGGCTCTTTCAGCCCTGAAGCGTGGCTTCCGAAAGGGTAGACTCACCTTCTCCCTGGACAAACGCCTGCCGCGGAGCTTTCCGGAGCTGTTGTCCCGGGCGAACCAGTATGCGGACGCCGAGGAGGCGGCCGCCCACCGGAGCAAGGAGGCCGCCGAGATCCCTCCAAAGCTCGGGAAGAAAAGGCGAAAAGAGGCACGCCAGAGGAGGAGCCCGACGCCTCAACGTCGGCGCAGAAGCCTGTCGCCGGCGAGGAACCACGGCGCCCTACGCCCTCGTTCTCCGCCCCGACGTTTCAACCGGTACACTCCTCCCCTGACTCCCCGGGCCCAGATCCTCATGGAAATCAAGGGGCGGGAGGACCTCCCGGTCCCGAGACAGATGAAGAAGATTCCTGGGAGGAGGCCCTCTCGGGCGTACTGTGAGTACCACCGGGACCACGGCCACGACACCGAAGACTGCTTCCAGCTTCGGGACGAGATCGAGGCTCTCATCCGCCGAGGGCGTCTCGGTCGATATGTGAACGACCGACGTCCCCCCGCAGACCCGCGTCCGGCCGACCCGGCCCCTCAGGAGCCTCGGGAGCAGAATCGACCCGTCGCGGGCGTGATCCACACTATCACTGGGGGCTGCCCCCGGCCCGAGAGGAACGCAGGGGGCTCGACTGAAGCGTCAGGGGCAGCCGTCGCAAAGAGGCAAAGGGTCGGTAATGTAATCACTTTTTGTGATGAAGATGTAAAGGGGGTTCAGACCCCCCACGATGACGCCATGGTGATCTCCCTCACTATGGCAAACTATGATGTAAGGCGTGTTCTTGTGGATAGTGGAAGCTCAGCGGAAATTTTTGATTGTTGCAATCGACTACTTCACCAAGTGGGTGGAGGCAGAGCCGCTGGCCACTATCACGGAGGCGCAAGTCCGGAAGTTCGTGAAGAAGAACATCATTGTCCGATTTGGGGTACCTCGGGTCCTCATCTCGGATAATGGTCGACAGTTCGACAACAAGCATTTCCGTGACTTCTGCGAGGAGTTCGGGATCGAGCATCGGTTCACATCTGTGTCGCATCCCCAAACCAACGGCGAGGCCGAGGTCACAAATCGGACAATCCTCCAAGGAATCAAAGCGCGAATCGGTCGGACGGGGCAAGCTTGGGTCGAAGAACTCGAGAATGTCCTTTGGGCATATCGGACCACGCATCGGATCCCTACCGGAGAGACGCCTTTCAGCCTAACCTATGGCACGGAAGCCGTTGTCCCCGTGGAGCTCGGACTCCCCTCACCTCGGGTGGCCGCGCACCGACCCGAGGTCAATTCGGAGCAACTCCGAGGGAACCTGGATCTCTTGGAAGAAGCGAGGGAAATGGCGCAGGTTCGGATGGCGATGTATCAGCGGAGGGTAGCCCGATATTACAACTCCAAGGTCCGACCGAAGCTTTTCAGAATCGGAGATCTGGTGCTAAGGCGAGCTAAAGCATCTCAACCTGCGGAAGGTGGGAAGCTAGCGCCAAATTGGGAAGGCCCGTATAGGGTTCGCTGGGTAAACCGACCTGGCTCCTACCAGTTGGAGGCCCTAGATGGTCGAGAAATTTCAAGGAGCTGGAATTCCGCTAACCTGCGGATGTATTACCAGTAGAACGACAATGCCAGAAAGACAGTTCAAAAATGTATAACACTTTTCATTTCAATAATTTCTGGTTACAATGGCGTGCTCGTGTGATTACAAGGAATTTCCAGAGGGGAATTAGGGTGTAAAGAAAGTAAAGAAGAGGTGGAGACTCCGAGGAGCTGAAGATCTGGGATCCCGAAACCTCCATCCGAAGCGGCTGCAATCCCACCGGAAGTGGGTGCTTCCAACCGGAGGCGTCATCGACGTCTCACGAAAAAGACGAAGAGCCAGCGCGGATGAAGAAGAAGTGGACGAAGGAGAAGTCCACGCTGCTCCTACCCAGAGGCGCCATCCACGCCTCACGAAAAAGACGAGGAGCCGCCGCAGAAGAAGCTCCCGCTGCCTCCAGGGGAACGCCACCTCCAAGGGATATTCCGGTCCTCCCCAGTGTTAGGAGAGAGAAGGAATACAAGGGAGAAGAGCATATGGAGGCGCGGTCCCGGATCAAGCGTCTGGCGCGGAGCTCAATCGGAAGGCTGAACTTCAAGGAGGGGAGACGTGATCCCGGATGAAACGCCTAGAGCGGAGTTCCGCCGGGGAGAACCTCCTTGTTGATCCCAGATGAAACGGCTAGTTGGCGGAAGTCGCGAAGGGCGCGCCTCCCGTTCCTTCGGTAGGGGTCTCTCAACCATGCGCCGGAGAGGAGGCCCACGATCCATGGCAACCTGAACAGCTCCGGCTTGGCAGGCTCCATCGCACCTGCACCAATATTTATAGCCAAACTGCGGCCCCCCGGTCGTTCCGATGCGGGTGGCTCCAATAAATGCGGGCGCATTGAATCCGGAGCCGATCCGGCTCTCGAGGCGTATCTTCCCGCGATTTTCTAAGCGTTATTCTCCTTAATCGCATTCTTTGTGCAGGACACTCCGGGTGGCCTGTACCCCTAGGTCCACATATCTCCGCTCGCGCCCAGGCCGCATCCGCCTCGAAGAATGCGCGTATCGCGGCCGCTTAACTGACACTCCTCGCAAGCAGCAACTGGCGATCCGATTTTCCAGGTAACCCCTCAATTAGCATTTAATGCCCATCTGGTGTTCCCCAGGCGACGCTTGGAGAGGAGGAGAAACACGATCGCAGCTGGCCACGGAGAAATCCCGTCGGGCGGCAAGCGACAGGCGCACGACCAGCGAGCGGAATTTCCCGAGGCTCGGCCCTCGGATGCCAGGCTAACCCGATGATCATTCCGGGAGCAGACTAGCCTGAAGCCCCGACCGGTCGCCTCGGCTTGCGCCAGCCTTGGCCGACCAACGAGCGGAATTTTCCGAGGCTCGGCCCTCGGATGCCAGGCTAACTCGATGATCATCCCGGGAGCAGACTAGCCTGAAGCCCCGACCGGTCGCCTCGGCTTGCGCCAGCCTTGGCCGACCAACGAGCGGAATTTCCCGAGGCTCGGCCCTCGGATGCCAGGCTAACCCGATGATCATCCCGGGAGCAGACTAGCCTGAAGCCCCGACCGGTCGCCTCGGCTTGCGCCAGCCTTGGCCGACCAACGAGCGGAATCTCCCGAGGCTCGGCCCTCGGATGCCAGGCTAACCCGATGATCATCCCAGGAGCAGACTAGCCTGAAGCCCCGACCGGTCGCCTCGGCTTGCGCCAGCCTTGGCCGACCAACGAGCGGAATCTCCCGAGGCTTGGCCCTCGGATGCCAGGCTAACCCGATGATCATCCTGGGAGCAAACTAGCCTGAAGCCCGGACCGGTCGCCTCGGCTTGCGCCAGCCTTGGCCGACCAACGAGCGGAATTTCCCGAGGCTCGGCCCTCGGATGCCAGGCTAACCCGATGATCATCCCGGGAGCAGACTAGCCTGAAGCCCCGACCGGTCGCCTCGGCTTGCGCCAGCCTTGGCCGACCAACGAGCGGAATTTTCTGAGGCCTGACAACCCTCAGATGCCAGGCTAACCCGATGATCATCCCGGGAGCAGACTAGCCTGAAGCCCCGACCGGTCGCCTCGGCTTGCGCCAGCCTTGGCCGACCAACGAGCGGAATTTCCCGAGGCTCGGCCCTCGGATGCCAGGCTAACCCGATGATCATCCCGGGAGCAGACTAGCCTGAAGCCCCGACCGGTCGCCTCGGCTTGCGCCAGCCTTGGCCGACCAACGAGCGGAATTTTCCGAGGCTCGGCCCTCGGATGCCAGGCTAACCCGATGATCATCCCGGAAGCAGACTAGCCTGAAGCCCCGACCGGTCGCCTCGGCTTGCGCCAGCCTTGGCCGACCAACGAGCGGAATTTCCCGAGGCTCGGCCCTCGGATGCCAGGCTAACCCGATGATCATCCCGGGAGCAGACTAGCCTGAAGCCCCGACCGGTCGCCTCGGCTTGCGCCAGCCTTGGCCGACCAACGAGCGGAATTTCCTGAGGCCTGACAACCCTCAGATGCCAGGCTAACCCGATGATCATCCCGGGAGCAGACTAGCCTGAAGCCCCCGACCGGTCGCCTCGGCTTGCGCCAGCCTTGGCCGACCAACGAGCGGAATCTTCCGAGGCTCGGCCCTCGGATGCCAGGCTAACCCGATGATCATCCCGGGAGCAGACTAGCCTGAAGCCCCGACCGGTCGCCTCGGCTTGTGCCAGCCTTGGCCGACCAACGAGCGGAATCTCCCGAGGCTTGGCCCTCGGATGCCAGGCTAACCCGATGATCATCCCGGGAGCAGACTAGCCTGAAGCCCCGACCGGTCGCCTCGGCTTGCGCCAGCCTTGGCCGACCAACGAGCGGAATTTCCTGAGGCCTGACAACCCTCAGATGCCAGGCTAACCCGATTATCATCCCGGGAGCAGACTAGCCTGAAGCCCCGACCAGTCGCCTCGGCTTGCGCCAGCCTTGGCCGACCAACGAGCGGAATCTCCCAAGGCTCGGCCCTCGGATGCCAGGCTAACCCAATGGTCATCCCGGGAGCAGACTAGCCTGAAGCCCCGACCGGTCGCCTCGGCTTGCGCCAGCCTTGGCCGACCAACGAGCGGAATCTCCCAAGGCTCGGCCCTCGAATGCCAGGCTAACCCGATGATCATCCCGGGAGCAGACTAGCCTGAAGCCCCGACCGGTCGCCTCGGCTTGCGCCAGCCTTGGCCGACCAACGAGCGGAATCTCCCGAGGCTTGGCCCTCGGATGCCAGGCTAACCCGATGATCATTCCGGGAGCAAACTAGCCTGAAGCCCCGACCGGTCGCCTCGGCTTGCGCCAGCCTTGGCCGACCAACGAGCGGAATTTCCTGAGGCCTAACCCTCGGATGCCTGGCTTAGCGCCGGAAGAAGTTCCTGAGGCCTAACCCTCGGATGCCTGGCTTAGCGCCGGAAGAAATTCCTGAGGCCTAACCCTCGGATGCCTGGCCTAGCGCCGGAAGAATTCCCTGAGGCCTAACCCTCGGATGCCTGGCCTAGCGCCAGAAGAATTTCCTAAGGCCTAACCCTCGGATGCCTGGCTTAGCGCCGGAAGAAGTTCCTGAGGCCTAACCCTCGGATGCCTGGCTTAGCGCCAGAAGAATTTCCTGAGGCCTAACCCTCGGATGCCTGGCTTAGCGCCGGAAGAAGTTCCTGAGGCCTAACCCTCGGATGCCTGGCTTAGCGCCGGAAGAAGTTCCTGAGGCCTAACCCTCGGATGCCTGGCTTAGCGCCGGAAGAATTTCCTGAGGCCTAACCCTCAGATACCTGGCCTAGCGCCAGAAGAATTTCAAGAGTCGGGAGTCAGCGAGACGCTACCAAGAGTTAAAAAGAAGAAGGACGAAAGTGAAATGAAGAAACACTCTATTTGCATTAACTTTCATTGTTTCAGGGCCGAGACCCATACAACTTGGCAAAACGCCAACATACAAAGAAAAGGGCAAAGAAAGGTACAGAGGGTCAGCTTGGAGAAACCCCTGGGTCGGAAACGCCGGGCACGTCCGCAAGGGGTAGGGAGGCAGTTGGAGAATCAGCAGGCAATGGCACCGGAGGGGAGTCGAGGAGGGAGACCCCACTCAGGTCAATCCCGGGGTATTTGGCCGACACCCTTGCCAAGCCTTCATCGAAGCCTAAGACAAAGGAGTCGGACCCCGCGTCCGACATGTCACGGACGAACTCATCGGACCGACGATAGGCCTGTACCGCCTCCGACATGTCACGGATGAACTCGGCGGACTGACGATAGGCCTGTACCGCCAGACGTCCGATTTCCGCGCTCTTCTCGGCCAGCGCCGCCTCTGCTCGCTCCGTAATCTGAGCTTTTGCCTCCATGACCTTCGCCACAATCCGGTCGTCCGCCTCAGAGGAGACCCTCAGCAGATCAGCCCGAGCCTCCTTGTGCTTCGCCTCGGCAGCAATGCGAGCAGCCTCGGTCTCCTCCAAGCGCGAACGAAGCTCCTGGTCACTCGCGCGGGACTCCTCCAAGACCGACTCCAATTCGCCCAGCTTGGCTTCAAGAGACCGGGTTCGGTTGCGGGCGTTGTCGGCTGACTGCCGGGCCTTCTCCCACCTCTCCCGGAAGTCGGCAGCCTTCCGGGACTGCTGTTCGGCCCGCTCCTCCGCCTTCCTGATCTCGCTTTCGAGACCCGAGGCAACCTTGAGTTGCTCCTGAGCCTCCAACAGTTGCCTCTCGAGGGCGACGAAGCCGAGTGCCCGCTCTTCGGCCACCTGGAGCCTCGTCTCGAGGTCCCTGGTCATCCTCCCCGCCGCAGCCTGGCCTCCCTCCTCTACTGCTTTCAGTCGGCTCTCGGCCCTCGCCAGGAGCCTCGCCTGTTCCTCGTGGCTCTCCTCCAGACGGATCATGTACTGGGCGAGCTAAAAGATAGGAAAAATGAGAGCGTCAAAGGAGGAGCAAGCGAACAGTCCGACAGCAATGACGGCAGCGCAAAGGAGAAACTCGAAGATGTCTGTAAAGAGAAAGGCGGACGGAGGAGGGCCCCCGGTTAAATAGGCGGAAAGGTGGGTGACGCCTCGGTGACGCCAGAGGACGCCTGGCTGCCGGAGGGTCGCTCGCGCCCCAAAGGCGAATCGACGCCATTAAGGAAGGATGTCCGCCGAAATCCTCAGACTGCCAGGTCAGCAACAACCGCCATACGCCATAAAGAAGGCGGGGAGCTCGAAGCGCGCGCGCCTCTCCGAGGGATGGCGGCAATCTCGAAGCATCACTCCCTTCACCCGTTCCCCTTCTGGTTCCGGGCTCGGAAGTGGGGGGCTACTGTTACGGGGGAACTTAGCCACCATGCCCCACGTGACCGGCACGCGCGCCCAGGAAGACTACGGCAGCCCCTTGATCCAGCAATCCGACCCCGAGTCGGACATCTTCGGCTCCGCAGCCCGACCCCGAGTCGGCAGCCCCTTGATCCAGCAATCCGACCCCGAGTCGGACATCTTCGGCTCCGCAGCCCGACCCCGAGTCGGCAGCCCCTTGATCCAGCAATCCGACCCCGAGTCGGACATCTTCGGCTCCGCAGCCCGACCCCGAGTCGGCTGCCCTTGATCCAGCAATCCGACCCCGAGTCAGACATCTTCGTCTCCGCAGCCCGACCCCGAGTCGGACATCTCTCGACAACGACAGGCTATTCCCCAGAGGCACGCCGCAGCCTCCTGCTCCACTACTCCCTGCAACGGTTGTATCTGGCGCTGCTCCACGATCCCCTGTAACAGCCGTACAAGGCGGAGCTCCACTACGCCCTATCATGGCCGTACCCAGCACTGCCCCACGACGCCCTGTAACGGCCGTGTCAGTGGCAGCTCCATCGTGCCCCATGATGACGAACCCTCCTGAAAGACCCCCCAGCCTGGTATATATGCGGCTGGGGGGAGGAGGGGGGGTAAGCGAGAACTTCCAGAGCATTCTCTTACTTGCTACTATTATCTCTCCTTCTCCTCCAACCTCCTCTGACTTGATCGTCGGAGGGCCCCCACTACCCCAGTGGTGGTGCGAGGCTTGCTTGCAGGTTTCCCGGTGGAAGGTGGAGCGCAATCAATACCAACCAAGGCAACTCAAACGGAACCCCGTTCACACCGCTGTGCCAATCGTTCTCGGTTTGGACCACCAGCAACAATAAATATATAAATTTAGGGTGAGAATGCCCATATGTTTTTTTGTTCCCCTGAAAGAACAGAAATTAGTCCAAGAGCAACCCAATCTAGACTAAACCAAATGGGTATCGAACTACAGATTTTGACTACTTGTCGGTTATGTGCAATCTAGCAGCTATCTTTAGATTTTAAAACAATTGGATGATTTTCCTGCTATTTTGCTGTGGGTGATGGTGGTGTCAGTAGTTTATATGAATTAGGATTCACTTTTTAGCCAAAATGATGTAGGTACCTTCCTTTCTGGGGTCATTAATCTATATGGATTCATCTGTAGCAGGAATGTGGAAACCTGTGTTGAGATTAACTTCAGGTTTTGTATATTTTTGATCTATAGTGCAGCTAGTTTTGTTCCTAGTGTCCCTAGAGGTTGGAGCAAAGTCCAATATTGACTTCCTTTTAGATTAGGAGTTCTGAGGCAAGAAACTTTGCAGCTTCGATACAAATGGGAGGATATCCAAAAGAGTCATACTTTGATTGTGTATTGAGTCTGTGAAATTTTGATTACATGAGGATTTGGTTGTAGACGAGTTTGAGAACAATGAAATTTCAGTTTACACCCTGGTTTTCTCCCCTCTTTTGTTTCCTTTATGGTGGGTTTAGTGTTTAAACTATCCTTTTGGGCTCGAGGACTTGCCAATTATTCGGTCATGGACTTAATTATTAATATATGATTTTGAACACGAGAGACCAGCATCCACCATATTTTCTAAAAAATGTAAAGTTGAATCGTATTTATTCCCCATGTTATCAATCTGATGTATGTTGGATTCTATTTCACTTTTAAAGTTATGTTTTGTTTTTTTTTTTAAAGTTTGATATTTTAATTGAAATATCTGGTGGCATATTTGTCTAGGTACTCGCAATTTCCTGTCTTCTTTCTTCATATTCCTTTTTACCGTCCATTTCAGATGAGCAGTAAGCAGGCAGCTCAATAAGCGAATCTGTCTTGGATTCCATAAGTGCATCGCTTGATGAAAGTCGGATGAAATAAGAGAGTGAGGTCCCTGTTAGACTAGAAACAATAGCAACTATGCTTCATAATGCTGACCTAAAATAGCTGGTTAAGATCTATATATGCTTACCGATTGGACCTACCATTATATGATGTCCCAATTATTACTAGCAGGGAACCATTTCTTGGATATGTGTGAGACCACTTAATAGCATGTTTTTATATGCTATGCAAATATATTTTAGTGCAAACTTAACTTTATCCGTTTGTAAATATTAATATAATGTGTTGTGATATGCAATAAAAACAATTAGTTGCAAGCTTCCACCCTCCACTATTTTAAAAAGAGAGCCATTACTGAGCAATCATTACTTATTGAGAATCAAACATATGCACAAACCTTGACAACACACAATATACACATCCTATTTGGTGTCTGCTTGAATCCAATTTGTTTGGATGGAATATATGCTCTTTGCAGGTTGATGACTTGATAATCTGATTGGCATTTAGAGAAAATATATACTTCCCGACACTTCTATTGTAGCGTGATGGTGGGATTTGGTAGTACTCAGCAATGCATGAGAAAAGCCCTAGGAGCATTAAAAGACTCCACAACAATTGGATTGGCAAAAGTGAACAGTGATTACAAGGTAGTTTATTCTGGATATTTTGGTCAGTTTTTGTCCATGTGCATTGTCTTTTTTTCCTCCTGAGTATGGTCTTTAGTCAGTCAATAACCCTACATTATACACATTTTCACCAGGAACTGGATATTGCCATTGTCAAGGCCACTAACCATGTGGAACAGTTGGCAAAGGAGAAACATATGTGCAGTTAGTCCTATATCTTTTCATGCCCATTCTTTGCACAATATTGCTTAGAAGAATCTTTTAATTATTCTGGGTTTGGGCGTTTCAATTGTCAAAAAACATTGATCTTGGTCCTCTAGTTTCATTGTTTTTTCATGTTTTTGGTGGGTATCTGCTGAAACCGCTTTAAATCTGCTTACCACGCTTATCACAATTTCTTTTACAGCTATTTTTCATGCTGTATCGGCTGCAAGACCTCGTGCTGATGTTGCATATTGCATGGATGCTCTAACTAAACGGCTGTTCAAAACATCCAGTTGGGTTGTATGTTCTGTCAACTGGTCTTGCTGAATAACTTTGTATGTATGCTGTTAGAAAGGAATTCAGACTATGGATTACCAAATGAATTCCCATGTAATTTTAGCTCCTTGGCATCTACAAATTTTTATACGTCACATCTAAAATATACTACGTTCTTCATTTTGCATGACTTGGGATGGGTTATGGTTCATATAAACTTTTTTCACATGGTTTGAAATGGATTTAGGCTCATACACTCACCAAAAGAGTCACTAAGAGATGTCTCTGTTTTATTGATGAAGTTAATTACTTGAACTATAGAATAACTATGTGATATAGCAACAGAGGCAAGGTTGAACCTGTATTGTGGAAATGAAGTCAAATTGCAAGGTAACATGCATGAAGGATAAAAGAGATTTGTCACTCTTTTTATGAATAAATTTCCATCAGAAAATCAACGAGTCACCAATGATTGAAGTATTTTTAGTGGTTGAAAACTACAAGAAAGTTAGACTAATGGCATTCGGACTGTCGCTATAAACTAGGACCTGTATTAGAAGATTTTATCTATGCTTCATCTCCTTAAAAGAGGGATACAAGTTCTTTCTTTAATGACTAGAGTCATCTGCAGTGGTAGACAAGTTGGATCATGCCAATGTAGATGGTGCACTTCTGACTTCAAAACACTGATAGTAAGTAAATTCCATGTTCTTATCTGAATAAGATTTCATTTTTCTCAGGTTATCGGTATGGTAATGTGTTCATGTTTAGTTAAATAGAATGGAAGCAAGGCTGAAGTGGATTTGTGCTTTTAAGAGTATTTTATGATCTCCGCTCGCCTAAAAACTTCAACATTGAAGTTAACAATGATCCATTGGCGAGAAGGTTAGACAGAATAGGGATGTGAATGTTGAAAATACTGAAGTAACAGGTAATCAGGGTAAATATAATGAATGCTTTAGAGCTTAATAGATGGGAACTCTTGCTTATGATCCAACTTCAATATCTTGTTCCCTTTCTTGCAGCTATTTCCTAACGGACGAGTTTTTCTACCATTTTCTTCCATAATTTTTCAATATGAACTTGCTGTAGCATGATAATCTGAACTCTATTTTTTGGTAATTTTTGAATCTTAATGACAACCTTAAGTGACTTAATTGTTCCAGCACTGGGCCATATGGATGTAAGATTATGCCTATTAAGGATAAAGTGGTTGTGCTAGAGGAATCCCTTGCAAGGATAGTGGTCCAGTTTTGTTTTGGAGGGTTGAGAGAGAGAGAGAGAGAGAGAGAGAGAGAGAGAGGAGAGACCTAATATAAGATAGAGATAGGTTATAATAGCTGATTTAGCAACTTGTTTTGTGACAATTAATATTACTCTCGACAAGAATAGTGACAAAGGATCTGCGAACGTGGTCTAAAGAGAGATGGTAGGGCTTGGTTGCTTATGTTAATCAAATCCGAAGATTTGGATAATTACTTTTAGGAATTTAACAGAATGACTGCATAAAGAGAAATATGAACCTGCTCGATCTATCAGGATCTATTGTTAATTGGTAAACCAAAGAACTTTTTTTTTTCTCTTACAGGGTTTTAGGTTGTCCTAGTCTCATAGTTTTGGAAAAATACAAATCCTGACTGCTGTGTGGAATCTATATCTCCAAAATGATATCTGTTACGGGGGAACTTAGCCACCATGCCCCACGTGACCGGCATGCGCGCCCAGGAAGACTACGGCAGCCCCTTGATCCAGCAATCCGACCCCGAGTCGGACATCTTCGGCTCCGCAGCCCGACCCCGAGTCGGCAGCCCCTTGATCCAGCAATCCGACCCCGAGTCGGACATCTTCGGCTCCGCAGCCCGACCCCGAGTCGGCTGCCCCTTGATCCAGCAATCCGACCCCGAGTCGGACATCTTCGTCTCCGCAGCCCGACCCCGAGTCGGACATCTCTCGACAACGACAGGCTATTCCCCAGAGGCACGCCGCAGCCTCCTGCTCCACTACTCCCTGCAACGGTTGTATCTGGCGCTGCTCCACGATCCCCTGTAACAGCCGTACAAGGCGGAGCTCCACTACGCCCTGTCATGGCCGTACCCAGCGCTGCCCCACGACGCCCTGTAACGGCCGTGTCAGTGGCAGCTCCATCGTGCCACACGATGACGAACCCCCCTGAAAGACCCTCCAGCCTGGTATATATGCGGCTGGGGGGAGGAGGGGGGGTAAGCGAGAACTTCCAGAGCATTCTCTTACTTGCTACTATTATCTCTCCTTCTCCTCCAATCTCCTCTGACTTGATCGTCGGAGGGCCCCCACTGCCCCAGTGGTGGTGCGAGGCTTGCTTGCAGGTTTCCCGGTGGAAGGTGGAGCGCAATCAACACCAACCAAGGCAACCCAAACGGAACCCCGTTCACACCGCTGTGCCAATCGTTCTCAGTTTGGACCACCAGCAACAGTTGGCGCTAGAGGAAGGGCCGAATCTCAGAGCGATCGTAATGGCACGGCGAGGTGGTCGTGGAGCTTCCAATGCCTCCGGTCGCGGGGCCTCTCGCGCCTCCGGCCGGGAGGCCGCTGCGTCTCCAACACATTCTCAGCAACACTCCACCGCTCCACCTCCCATTCAGATGGTCGAAGCCGCTCAGTTCGACCAGTTAGCCCAGCAGGTTCGCACCCTCGCGGAGGCAGTGCAGAACCTGCAGGGTGTGATGTCTCGGGCGCCGCAGCGGGCCCAGGAGCCGCTGCTCCCTGAGCGCTCACCTGTCCTCCTCAACCCGCGCTCCTTCCTCTCCCATGGGGAGGAGCGCCGGCGCGAGGAAGATTCTCGAGCACGGTCCATTCCGCCGGGACCTTTCCATCGGAGCTGCGCGGGGTACGAGAGGCGGGCCCGGGCGCGTTCCCAGACCCCCCAGTCCTCAAGGAACCCGCGCTCCAGTCGGTCCCCCTCTCGGTGCTCCTTGTCTCCCACCCATCGGTCGCGCTCCCTGGACCGGCGGGTGGACGATCTCCACCGACAACTCCAGGTCCTGAAGGGCCACTCCAAAGATCCCCTCGCCGACTTGGAGATCTCCTCCCAGCCGGCGCTTGCCTCGAGGATCCTGCGGACCCCGAATCCGCCGGGGTTTAAAATGCCGGCGATCGAGCCCTATGACGGGGCGGCGGACCCGCGGGATCACGTCGAGAGTTTCAGGACCCTTATGCTCCTCCACGGAGCATCAGATCCTCTCCTCTGCAAGGCCTTCCCGGCGACCCTCCGTGGCCCGGCAAGGGCGTGGTTCGCCGGCTTGGAGGCTAACTCAATCCAGTCCTTCGACCAGTTTACTCGCCTCTTCATCACCCATTTCGCCGTCAGTAGCCGGCGGCGACTGGTCTCCGACTCCCTCTTTGATGTCCGGCAAAACGAGGGAGAAAGCTTGCGGGATTATCTTACCCGCTTCAACAAGGCTACGCTGGAAGTCCGGAACCTGAGCCAGGAGGTGGCTCTTTCAGCCCTGAAGCGTGGCTTCCGAAAGGGCAGACTCACCTTCTCCCTGGACAAACGCCTGCCGCGGAGCTTCCCGGAGCTGTTGTCCCGGGCGAACCAGTATGCGGACGCCGAGGAGGCGGCCGCCCACCGGAGCAAGGAGGCCGCCGAGATCCCTCCAAAGCTCGGGAAGAAAAGGCGAAAAGAGGCACGCCAGAGGAGGAGCCCGACGCCTCAACGTCGGCGCAGAAGCCTGTCGCCGGCGAGGAACCACGGCGCCCTACGCCCTCGTTCTCCGCCCCGACGTTTCAACCGGTACACTCCTCTCCTGACTCTCCGGGCCCAGATCCTCATGGAAATCAAGGGGCGGGAGGACCTCCCGGTCCCGAGACAGATGAAGAAGATTCCTGGGAGGAGGCCCTCTCGGGCGTACTGTGAGTACCACCGGGACCACGGCCACGACACCGAAGACTGCTTCCAGCTTCGGGACGAGATCGAGGCTCTCATCCGCCGAGGGCGTCTCGGTCGATATGTGAACGACCGACGTCCCCCCGCAGACCCGCGTCCGGCCGACCCGGCCCCTCAGGAGCCTCGGGAGCAGAATCGACCCGTCGCGGGCGTGATCCACACTATCACTGGGGGCTGCCCCCGGCCCGAGAGGAACGCAGGGGGCTCGACTGAAGCGTCAGGGGCAGCCGTCGCAAAGAGGCAAAGGGTCGGTAATGTAATCACTTTTTGTGATGAAGATGTAAAGGGGGTTCAGACCCCCCACGATGACGCCATGGTGATCTCCCTCACTATGGCAAACTATGATGTAAGGCGTGTTCTTGTGGATAGTGGAAGCTCAGCTGATATTTTGTTTTACGAGGCCTTCCAAAAGATGAGCTTGTCCAGACAATTGTTGCACAAAACATCCACCCCCCTCATAGGATTCTCTGGTGACGCTATCTCGGCCGAAGGTGTCGTTGAGCTGCCTGTGACTGCGGGCGTTGCACCCGCAGAAGCCACGGTGCGGCTCGGGTTCTTGATCGTCCGTGTTCCCTCGGCCTACAACGCTATCCTCGGACGACCCGGACTGAACGCCCTTCGCGCGGTGGTCTCTACGTACCACTTGCTCATGCGGTTCCCCACGGCGGCCGGGATTGGAGAGGTCCGAGGTGACCAACCGACCGCAAGGCAATGTTTCCTAGCAACTCTCAAAGGGAAGAAGCCCGTAGAAGCCTTAAGCGTCGAGTCCCTCGACGCCAGAGACGAGGTGGCCTTGCGGCACGGGGAGCCGGCCGAGGGTGTGATCGAAGTTCCCCTCGAGGAAGGTCGCCCGGACAGGACGATCCGGGTCGGCGCCAATCTCGACCCGGAAGCTCGGGCCCGGTTGGTGGAATTCCTCCGAGCCAATGTCGATGTGTTTGCCTGGTCGGCGGCCGATGTACCTGGGATCGACCCGGAGGTCATTTCTCACGCCCTCAACGTCGACCCGACCCACCGACCGGTAAAACAGAAGAAGAGACACTGTGCCCCGGATCGGATCCGAGTGGTCGACCAGGAGGTAGACAAGCTCTTGGAGGCAGGATTCATAAGGGAGGTCAGCTACCCCGAATGGCTGGCAAATGTCGTACTTGTCCGGAAGGCGAGCGAAAGTGGAGGATGTGCGTCGACTACACCGACCTGAACAAGGCATGCCCCAAGGATAGCTTTCCGCTTCCGCGGATAGACCAACTGGTCGACGCGACTTCCGGATATCAGCTGCTGTCTTTCATGGACGCCTTCTCCGGCTACAACCAGATAATGATGGCTCCACAGGACGAGGAGAAAACTGCCTTTATAACAGACCGGGGGCTGTACTGTTACAAGGTAATGCCCTTCGGTCTGAAGAATGCTGGCGCCACTTACCAGCGCCTCGTCAACAAAATCTTCAAAGAGCAAATCGGCCGGAACATGGAGGTGTACGTGGACGATATGCTGGTGAAGAGCCGCCATGCAGACCAGCACATCGCGGATCTGGAGGAGACTTTCGCCACCTTGCGGAAGTTTCGCATGAAGCTGAACCCAGCGAAGTGCGCCTTTGGCGCTTCGGCCGGGAGGTTCCTCGGTTTCATTGTCAACCAGCGGGGGATCGAAGCCAACCCGGACAAAATCAAGGCCATCCAAGATATGTCCCCTCCGACCAAAGTGAAGGAGGTTCAGGAGCTCGCTGGGAGGGTCGCCGCGCTCGGACGATTTGTGGCAAAATCGGCCGAACGCTGCCAACCTTTCTTCAAGGTGTTGAAACGCCCGAAAGACTTCCTCTGGACGGCCGAATGTCAAGCAGCATTCGACCAGCTCAAGGAATACTTGGCGTCTCCTCCCCTGCTGTCCAAGCCGCAAGAAGGGGAGATGCTCTACCTCTATCTGGCGGTCTCCCCAACCGCAGTCAGTGCGGTACTGGTTCGGGAAGAGGCAAAGCTCCAGAAGCCTGTGTACTACATCAGCCGGGTCCTACGGGATGCCGAGACGCGGTATACGAAGGCTGAAAAGATCGCCTTCGCGCTGCTGACCGCGACCAGGAGGCTTCGCCCCTATTTCCAGGCCCATTCTGTCACCTTCTTGACCGATCAACCGCTGCGGCAGATCCTCAGCAATCCTGAGAATGCGGGACGGCTGGTGAAGTGGGCAGTAGAACTTGGTGAGTTCGACATCCGCTACCAGCCCCGACCCGCCATCAAGGCCCAGGCGCTCGCGGATTTTCTCGCTGAGTGCACGGTGCAGGAGGCGGAACCTAGGTCGCCGGAAACACCCAGCCTCGACCTCCCGATTTGGACGCTTCACATCGATGGGTCGTCGAACCCCGAAGGTGGAGGGGCCGGGCTGGTCCTTACCAGTCCTGATGGAGTAATAGCCGAGTATGCCTTGAGGTTCGGATTTCCAGTGACCAACAACGAGGCGGAGTACGAGGCCCTAGTCACGGGACTCAAACTCACCAAGGAGCTCGGCATCCGGCGCCTGAAGGTCTTCACCGACTCCCAGCTGGTGGTCGGGCAGGTCCGTGGGGAGTTCGAGGCCCGGAACCCGACCATGCAGAATTACGTCCGGAAGGTGCAAGCACTCATTCCCGACCTCGGCAGTGTCGACATCCAGCAGGTCCCAAGAAGTGAAAATGCCAGGGCCGACAGGTTGTCCCGCTTAGTGGGCGCAGACGCGCACAACTTGTCGAGGGCGATCTACCTGGAGACCCTGGATGCCCCGAGCATCGGCGAGGCTGGAGCGGTGATGGCGATTGATCCGGAGCCGTCTTGGATGGACCCGCTTGTCGCCTACCTCGCCGAAGGGATCCTCCCTGAAGACGAAGATCAAGCTCGGCGACTTGTTATGAAGTCCGCCCACTACGTACTCTATGAAGGGAGGCTGTATCGGACCTCGTTCACCGCCCCCCTCTTAAAGTGCCTCCGCCCCTCGGAAGCGGCCTACGTCCTCGGCGAAGTCCACGAAGGCGTTTGCGGATCACACTTGGGGGCTAGGTCCTTGGCGCACAAGATCATGAGGCAAGGCTATTATTGGCCTACCTTGTTGGAGGACTCAAAGGATCATGTACGGAAATGCGACGCCTGCCAGCGCCACGCCAATGTCCAGAGAGTCCCTTCTGTCCCCTTGGCACCAATCACTGCACCCTGGCCCTTCGCCCAGTGGGGAATGGATATCCTCGGACCATTCCCCGTCGCTTCAGCTCAGCGGAAATTTTTGATTGTTGCAATCGACTACTTCACCAAGTGGGTGGAGGCAGAGCCGCTGGCCACTATCACGGAGGCGCAAGTCCGGAAGTTCGTGAAGAAGAACATCATTGTCCGATTTGGGGTACCTCGGGTCCTCATCTCGGATAATGGTCGACAGTTCGACAACAAGCATTTCCGTGACTTCTGCGAGGAGTTCGGGATCGAGCATCGGTTCACATCTGTGTCGCATCCCCAAACCAACGGCGAGGCCGAGGTCACAAATCGGACAATCCTCCAAGGAATCAAAGCGCGAATCGGTCGGACGGGGCAAGCTTGGGTCGAAGAACTCGAGAATGTCCTTTGGGCGTATCGGACCACGCATCGGACCCCTACCGGGGAGACGCCTTTCAGCCTAACCTATGGCACGGAAGCCGTTGTCCCCGTGGAGCTCGGACTCCCCTCACCTCGGGTGGCCGCGCACCGACCCGAGGCCAATTCGGAGCAACTCCGAGGGAACCTGGATCTCTTGGAAGAAGCGAGGGAAATGGCGCAGGTTCGGATGGCGATGTATCAGCGGAGGGTGGCCCGATATTACAACTCCAAGGTCCGACCGAAGCTTTTCAGAATCGGAGATCTGGTGCTAAGGCGAGCTAAAGCATCTCAACCTGCGGAAGGTGGGAAGCTAGCGCCAAATTGGGAAGGCCCGTATAGGGTTCGCTGGGTAAACCGACCTGGCTCCTACCAGTTGGAGGCCCTAGATGGTCGAGAAATTCCAAGGAGCTGGAATTCCGCTAACCTGCGGATGTATTACCAGTAGAACGACAATGCCAGAAAGACAGTTCAAAAATGTATAACACTTTTCATTTCAATAATTTCTGGTTACAATGGCGTGCTCGTGTGATTACAAGGAATTCCCAGAGGGGAATTAGGGTGTAAAGAAAGTAAAGAAGAGGTGGAGACTCCGAGGAGCTGAAGATCTGGGATCCCGAAACCTCCATCCGAAGCGGCTGCAATCCCACCGGAAGTGGGTGCTTCCAACCGGAGGCGCCATCGACGTCTCACGAAAAAGACGAAGAGCCAGCGCGGATGAAGAAGAAGTGGACGAAGGAGAAGTCCACACTGCTCCTACCCAGAGGCGCCATCCACGCCTCACGAAAAAGACGAGGAGCCGCCGCAGAAGAAGCTCCCGCTGCCTCCAGGGGAACGCCACCTCTAAGGGATATTCCGGTCCTCCCCAGTGTTAGGGGAGAGAAGGAATACAAGGGAGAAGAGCATATGGAGGCGCGGTCCCGGATCAAGCGTCTGGCGCGGAGCTCAATCGGGAGGCTGAACTTCAAGGAGGGGAGACGTGATCCCGGATGAAACGCCTAGAGCGGAGTTCCGCCGGGGAGAACCTCCTTGTTGATCCCAGATGAAACGGCTAGTTGGCGGAAGTCGCGAAGGGCGCGCCTCCCGTTCCTTCGGTAGGGGTCTCTCAACCATGCGCCGGAGAGGAGGCCCACGATCCATGGCAACCTGAACAGCTCCGGCTTGGCAGGCTCCATCGCACCTGCACCAATATTTATAGCCAAACTGCGGCCCCCCGGTCGTTCCGATGCGGGTGGCTCCAATAAATGCGGGCGCATTGAATCCGGAGCCGATCCGGCTCTCGAGGCGTATCTTCCCGCGATTTCCTAAGCGTTATTCTCCTTAATCGCATTCTTTGTGCAGGACACTCCGGGTGGCCTGTACCCCTAGGTCCACATATCTCCGCTCGCGCCCAGGCCGCATCCGCCTCGAAGAACGCGCGTATCGCGGCCGCTTAACTGACACTCCTCGCAAGCAGCAACTGGCGATCCGATTTCCCAGGTAACCCCTCAATTAGCATTTAATGCCCATCTGGTGTTCCCCAGGCGACGCTTGGAGAGGAGGAGAAACACGATCGCAGCTGGCCACGGAGAAATCCCGTCGGGCGGCAAGCGACAGGCGCACGACCAGCGAGCGGAATTTCCCGAGGCTCGGCCCTCGGATGCCAGGCTAACCCGATGATCATCCCGGGAGCAGACTAGCCTGAAGCCCCGACCGGTCGCCTCGGCTTGCGCCAGCCTTGGCCGACCAACGAGCGGAATTTTCCGAGGCTCGGCCCTCGGATGCCAGGCTAACCCGATGATCATCCCGGGAGCAGACTAGCCTGAAGCCCCGACCGGTCGTCTCGGCTTGCGCCAGCCTTGGCCGACCAACGAGCGGAATTTCCCGAGGCTCGGCCCTCGGATGCCAGGCTAACCCGATGATCATCCCGGGAGCAGACTAGCCTGAAGCCCCGACCGGTCGCCTCGGCTTGCGCCAGCCTTGGCCGACCAACGAGCGGAATTTCCTGAGGCCTGACAACCCTCAGATGCCAGGCTAACCCGATGATCATCCCGGGAGCAGACTAGCCTGAAGCCCCGACCGGTCGCCTCGGCTTGCGCCAGCCTTGGCCGACCAACGAGCGGAATTTCCCGAGGCTCGGCCCTCGGATGCCAGGCTAACCCGATGATCATCCCGGGAGCAGACTAGCCTGAAGCCCCGACCGGTCGCCTCGGCTTGCGCCAGCCTTGGCCGACCAACGAGCGGAATTTCCCGAGGCTCGGCCCTCGGATGCCAGGCTAACCCGATGATCATCCCGGGAGCAGACTAGCCTGAAGCCCCGACCGGTCGCCTCGGCTTGCGCCAGCCTTGGCCGACCAACGAGCGGAATCTCCCGAGGCTCGGCCCTCGGATGCCAGGCTAACCCGATGATCATCCCGGGAGCAGACTAGCCTGAAGCCCCGACCGGTCGCCTCGGCTTGCGCCAGCCTTGGCCGACCAACGAGCGGAATCTTCCGAGGCTTGGCCCTCGGATGCCAGGCTAACCCGATGATCATCCCGGGAGCAAACTAGCCTGAAGCCCCGACCGGTCGCCTCGGCTTGCGCCAGCCTTGGCCGACCAACGAGCGGAATTTCTGAGGCCTAACCCTCGGATGCCTGGCTTAGCGCCGGAAGAAGTTCCTGAGGCCTAACCCTCGGATGCCTGGCCTAGCGCCGGAAGAATTCCCTGAGGCCTAACCCTCGGATGCCTGGCTTAGCGCCGGAAGAAGTTCCTGAGGCCTAACCCTCGGATGCCTGGCTTAGCGCCGGAAGAATTCCCTGAGGCCTAACCCTCGGATGCCTGGCCTAGCGCCGGAAGAATTCCCTGAGGCCTAACCCTCGGATGCCTGGCCTAGCGCCAGAAGAATTTCCTGAGGCCTAACCCTCGGATGCCTGGCTTAGCGCCGGAAGAAGTTCCTGAGGCCTAACCCTCGGATGCCTGGCCTTAGCGCCGGAAGAAGTTCCCTGAGGCCTAACCCTCGGATGCCTGGCTTAGCGCCGGAAGAATTCCCTGAGGCCTAACCCTCGGATGCCTGGCCTAGCGCCAGAAGAATTTCCTGAGGCCTAACCCTCGGATGCCTGGCTTAGCGCCGGAAGAAGTTCCTGAGGCCTAACCCTCGGATGCCTGGCTTAGCGCCGGAAGAAGTTCCTGAGGCCTAACCCTCGGATGCCTGGCTTAGCGCCGGAAGAATTCCCTGAGGCCTAACCCTCAGATACCTGGCCTAGCGCCAGAAGAATTTCAAGAGTCGGGAGTCAGCGAGACGCTACCAAGAGTTAAAAAGAAGAAGGACGAAAGTGAAATGAAGAAACTCTATTTGCATTAACTTTCATTGTTTCAGGGCCGAGACCCATACAACTTGGCAAAACGCCAACACACAAAGAAAAGAACAAAAATACAGAAGGTCAGCTTGGAGGAACCCCCGGGTCGGGAACGCCGGGCACGTCCGCAGGGGGTAGGGAGGCGGTTGGAGAATCAGCAGGCAATGGCGCCGGAGAGGAGTCTAGAAGAGAGATCCCACTCAGGTCAATTTCGGGGTACTTAGCCGACACCCTTGTCAGGCCTTCCTCGAAGCCTAAGATAAAGGAGTCGGACCCCGCGTCCGACATGTCACGGACGAACTCGTCAGACTGACGATAGGCCTGTGCCGCCTCCGACATATCACGGGTGAACTCGGCGGACTGACGATAGGCCTGTACCGCCAGACGCCCGATTTCCGCGCTCTTCTCGGCCAGCGCCGCCTCTGCTCGCTCCGTAATCTGAGCTTTTGCCTCCATGACCTTCGCCACAATCCGGTCGTCCGCCTCGGAGGAGACCCTCAGCAGATCAGCCCGAGCCTCCTTGTGCTTCGCCTCGGCAGCAATGCGAGCAGCCTCGGCCTCCTCCAAGCGCGAACGAAGCTCCTGGTCGCTCGCGCGGGACTCCTCCAAGACCGACTCCAATTCGCCCAGCTTGGCTTCAAGAGACCGGGTTCGGTTGCGGGCGTTGTCGGCTGACTGCCGGGCCTTCTCCCACCTCTCCCGGAAGTCGGCAGCCTTCCGGGACTGCTTTTCGGCCCGCTCCTCCGCCTTCTTGATCTCGCCCTCGAGACCCGAGGCAACCTTGAGTTGCTCCTGAGCCTCCAACAGTTGCTTCTCGAGGGTGACGAAGCCGAGTGCCCGCTCTTCGGCCACCTGGAGCCTCATCTCGAGGTCCCTGGTCGTCCTCCCCGCCGCAGCCTGACCTCCCTCCTCTACTGCCTTCAGTTGGCTCTCGGCCCTCGCCAGAAGCCTCGCCTGTTCCTCGTAGCACTCCTCCAGGCGGATCATGTACTGGGCGAGCTAAGAGATAGGAAAAACGAGGGCGTCAGGCGGGGATCAACAGAGCCTATAAATGATGAAAGCGACCAAAAGAACACTCACCGACATGAGACAGACGCAGCTGGCAGCCCCGACGTCAGGGATCCTCATCTGCCGGACCTGCCTACGGTCCTTCTCCAGCAGCACCGTCTCGATGAGGTTTCGGGCGCCGGCGAAAGTGAAGGCCGACCCCGACTTCGCCCCGGAGCCGGACGGTGGTTCTACAGCCTTACCCTTACCCATCGCTTGGGGAAGAGTCATGCTGACCGTGCTCGGGGCGGGGGCCGCTCCAGGAATCGACAGGGTCCCGCTTGGCCGGGGCCTCGGCGCGCCCCTCCTTCTCGTGTCATCCGAAGCCGACCGAGTCGAAGGCCGGGTTGGGGACCGATCGCGTCCAACCCGGCCGTCTCGGGCATGCTCGGATGACACCTCCGGAATAACGATAGTCTCATCACCGGAGGGCTGATACAGCGCCAACTGTCGGTCCGAGCCCGCGGCGTCCCCCTGATCGGTGGGTCCGGACCCGTCTGTCGGCGTCGGAGTCGCCTGCTGGCGGGACTTCTTCGCCGGTGGGACCCCGCTCGGAGGAGTCCGTTTCTTCCTCCGGACCGCTTCCAGTAGGGACGTCCTACCAACAGCCATCGCCTTGTCCGACCGCATGACGTCGTCGATTTCTGCAAAAAGGACGAGATGGTCGGAGACTGAGAAGCTGATGGAAAGAAGAAACGAAAGAGGAGAAAAAAGCTAAAAAAGAAGTGGTGGCGGGCTCACGGTCAGCGGGGACCGAGCTCAGGCCGACGTTCACCAAGGTGTCCTCAGAAATAAGGCGAGACACCGGGGGGAGCCGGCCCTCGGCAACCAACCCCTTCAAGACGGCGACGCCATCGGATTCCTCCCTCGACAACCTCGATAGGGCCGATCGGGGACTTCATCGGCGTCTCCCAGGTGGCCCTGATTCCCCAAGAGGGATCTACGTCAATGAAAAAGAAACGCTCCTTCCAGCCGTGAATGGAGGAAGGAGCCTCCTTGACGAGGCCGCACCCTCGCCGCGCCGCAAAGCACCACCACCCTCTGTCCTGGGGGTGGCCATTCAGGCCGTAGCATTCCCAAAAGACATTCAGGGTGGCGGGAACCTCGTGCATGCGGCAGAGAACCTGGAAGGCCGTCAGGGCGCGCCATGAGTTCGGCACCAGTTGCGTCGGCGCCACTCTTAAACCCCGAAGCACCTGCACAACTAAGTCCGAGGGGGAAAGCGGAACCCGGCCTGAAGAATGCCCTCATTGATGGCAACCTTCCCTGGAGGAGGATGGGACATCCTCTCCTCAGGCCCCGGGAGCGTAACATTGCAGGCCTCGGGAAGGTGGTATCGAGCCACGAACCTATCTAGGTCTTCGGCGACCAGCTCCGACTTAATGCGGTCTGCTCTCACTTCGCCCATCCCTAATGGCCAGTGAATCTACGGTCAGGACGGGGTCAAGAAGGGGGAAAGGACCGGAACGACTGGAGTACACTAATACAAAAGGAGAAAGTATGGAGAGCCTTAAATTGAAGAATGGGGCAACTCACCGGAAGAGAAGGAAGAACGGCTCCGAGAGCGTCAAAGGAGGAGCAAGCGAACAGTCCGACGGCAATGACGGCAGCGCAAAGGAGAAACTCGAAGATGTCTGTGAAGAGAAAGGCGGACGGAGGAGGGACCCCGGTTAAATAGGCGGAAAGGTGGGTGACACCTCGGTGACGCCAGAGGACGCCTGGCTGCCGAAGGGTCGCTCGCGCCCCAAAGGCGAATCGACGCCATTAAGGAAGGATGTCCGCCGAAATCCTCAGACTGCCAGGTCAGCAACAACCGCCATACGCCATAAAGAAGGCGGGGAGCTCGAAGCGCGCGCGCCTCTCCGAGGGATGGCGGCAATCTCGAAGCATCACTTCCTTCACCCGTTCCCCTTCTGGTTCCAGGCTCGGAAGTGGGGGGCTACTGTTACGGGGGAACTCAGCCACCATGCCCCACGTGACCGGCACGCGCGCCCAAGAAGACTACGGCTGCCCCTTGATCCAGTAACCCGACCACGAGTCGGACATCTTCGGCTCCGCAGCCCGACCCCGAGTCGGCAGCCCCTTGATCCAGCAATCCGACCCCGAGTCGGACATCTTCGGCTCCGCAGCCCGACCCCGAGTCGGCTGCCCCTTGATCCAGCAATCCGACCCCGAGTCGGACATCTTCGTCTCCGCAGCCCGACCCCGAGTCGGACATCTCTCGACAACGACAGGCTATTCCCCAGAGGCACGCCGCAGCCTCCTGCTCCACTACTCCCTGCAACGGTTGTATCTGGCGCTGCTCCACGATCCCCTGTAACAGCCGTACAAGGCGGAGCTCCACTACGCCCTGTCATGGCCGTACCCAGCGCTGCCCCACGACGCCCTGTAACGGCCGTGTCAGTGGCAGCTCCATCGTGCCCCACGATGACGAACCCCCCTGAAAGACCCCCCAGCCTGGTATATATGCGGCTGGGGGAGGAGGGGGGTAAGCGAGAACTTCCAGAGCATTCTCTTACTTGCTACGATTATCTCTCCTTCTCCTCCAATCTCCTCTGACTTGATCGTCGGAGGGCCCCCACTACCCCAGTGGTGGTGCGAGGCTTGCTTGCAGTTTTCCGGTGGAAGGTGAGCGCAATCAACACCAACAAGGCAACTCAACGGAACCCCGTTCACACCGCTGTGCCAATCGTTCTCGGTTTGGACCACCAGCAACACAAATCAATCGAATATAATCCAAATCGAATTCAATATGTTTAATTAAGAATTATACAATATTCTAAAAAGAGGCAAATATAACAATAAAACACCATGCTTCCAGTTTATAAATCAAGAATAATTTGATTCAAAAAATATTTATAATTTGCTGATAAATCTAGAAAAAGGGTTATATTACTTATCTTATAAATATATTCCAACTAACAGATCAAATTAATCTTAAATCCAAAAATTATATTTTCTATTAAAATTTTATTATAAAAACTTTAAATTCTAACACTTTCACATGATAGATCAAGTGGGAGTGCCTGACACTCCGATCGGTCCGATCAAAGTGAAATTCATCGAATCATGCTCGAATAAAGATATAAATGGTTCAACAAAGATTGGGGAGATCAAATCTAATAATATTTGGAAGAGGCCAGGGTGGGGGCTGACATGCTGCCCAACAACGCTAGATCAAGATCCTTCATCAAGGTCAATTCAAAATCACTGTGAAGAGTCCCTACTAGATCTAATTACCCTAGAGAGAGTAAAGAGAAAAAGTCTAATAGAGAAAAAGTATAGAAGAGAGAATCTCAGTCCTAGTTCAATCAGGGGTCTAGATCTGGTTGTCAATAGCACGGTCAACCAGATCAATTAATATGTCTGGCCATGAATCAAGAAAGAGAAACTTTGTAGAAAGAAAAATAACAGAAGAGAGGAGAGAGGAGAGAGACCCTCTCTTCTTCTCCAAAATAGGGGACTTGTCCCCCTGTTTCTCCTCTATTGGACCGAGGAGTGGCCGTGGCAACCAGCCCTGATGGCGGTGGGAGGTGGCGAGGCAGGCTCAGCCAACCTTGGCGGCCGACGGTGGCGAACAAGGCCGACGGTGGAACAAGCCTAATAGGGCCCGCTTATTTCGGATAATTTTTCGGCGATTCGCTGGCCCAAAACTCATCTAAGCATAGCTAGAGAGAGAGAGGAAGAAGAAGACTTACCTCGGCCAGGCAAGGTGGTCCAGCGGCTCCTTCCGACGGCAAATCGACAAAGATGATCGGAGGAGATGCTCAAAATTGGAGGCTCGAACTTGGGTGAACTCGAAGAGGAAGGAGGAGCTCTATAAATAGATTATCCCGACCTTATCCGTTCGGTCTCCGGACCATGTTGAATTTTCGATTTTTGCAATTCGGAGGAGAGATCATCATGATCAGAAGGGAGGAAGAAGACGCTGGCTGGAGTCTTCCTCCCATTTCCCCTCACGTGCATCGCACGTGAGCTTGACCCAAATGTGGCTAGGCCGGTCAAGTGGACCGGGCCTAATCCACTGTTTTCACATTCTCCCCCCTAAAAAAATTTTGTCCACAAAATTTTCGTACCCATAGTTCAAATAGTAGAGGATACTTCTTCTAAATCGAATCATAACACTTCTCAAATCAAAGTCGTCTTGTCTGACTAATGTCAAATAAATCAATTTACCATGCTTCCGCTGCACAAGTTTGATTTAAACCTCAACATATCCGTGCCAAGTCTAGGTTTATTTTTCTATTTTGACCTGCTTATTATTTCATATATTTCTATATCTTAATCTTTGTGAACATTTCTGAGATTTAAAAGTTCATATTCTTCTTTTGACAGTTAATTCGAAAAAAATGTTGTGCAGCCATTTAATCTTTCTTGGTAGCATAATAAGTCGTCTAACAAAAAGCATTGGGCATGGGAAACAATAAATAAAAATAAATATTGGAACTAGATTAAAACCTGTTGCTAATGCATTAGAGAACTGAGCATCTTGCTGAAAGCATAGACCCTTCCTTAGGTTCGGGGTTTCCGACTTCCCACCTTATTTTGTTCAGTTATTTGGGGAGGTTGATTCTCATTCCTTGGTGGACAGTCAGCTATTTTCTGACCCTTTTGTCCACAACCAAAGCATGCACCGATGTTCGAGTGACAATTATTTGCAGCATGATTCCCACCACATCTGAAACATTTATTGCTATTTATCTACTCAGGGTTGTCACCCGTTGATCTCTTGTTTAAACTCTCGGTGTTCCGATTGCTCTGTCCTTGAGATTTATTTAACCTATTTTTCTTCTTTTGTTTTCTTTCCCCTTCCGCATATTCTTCATTAACTTTTCTTTCAATTATTAAAGCCTTATTTACCACAGCTGCATTGGTAGTCAATTTATAAGGTATCAGTTGTTTTTTAATTTCAGTATTTAGTCCCAACTCAAATTTATGCATTCCATCTAGCCCATTCTCGACTAACCTTGGAACAAATTTAGCTAGCTTAGAAAATTTAGCTTTATATTCTGCAACAGTCATATTCTTTTGCTTTAGATGAATAAACTCCTGCTCTTTCTGCTTCCTTATGCTCTGAGGAAAATATTTATCATAGAATGCACCTCGAAATCTTTCCAAAGTGAGTGGCTCCCTATCTTGCTCATATTTATGTTCTAGCATCCGCCACCAGTTGAATGCTTGCAACATGTATGATGCATAAAGAATCTTGTTATTGTCTAGGCATCTTTGAACAGCAAACGCTTTCTCCATCTCTATAAGCCAATTGTCAACTTTCAAAAGTTTTGTTGTCCCCTTAAAAGATGGAGGTGCCAGCTTCTTGAACTCAACTATATTACTATGCTGCTTGTATTGATCCCTTCGTCTTGTATGGTGCAACGATAATTGCTGTTGTTGAACTTGCTATTGGAGCAGATGCTGCTGGACCTACTATTGCATCTACATCATGCCAACTAAAGTCTGCATAACTTGGCCTAAACATGGTTCTTGTTGTTCTGTTTGAGTATCTCTAGCAGGATCAACGACTTTCTCGTGCTGAGGGGTGCTACCGACCTATTGGGGTGTGTTGCCATCTTGCTGGTTTGGTATCTCATCAGTAGCACCAAGTGTAGTCTTTCTTATCCAATGTGGAGGCATCCTAACCTATATCTATCAAATAATAGTATGCCCATAATAAGCTTACTAGTTAATTACAATTATTTAGAATAGCTTGTCACAATCATCATAAACTAATGTCCCAATGTCCTTAGTGTCTACCCGCCTAGACTCATGTCATGCATGATTCTATAACTTATGATTCATCTACTTATGGTCTGATACCATATTAATTGTCATGCCCCCGACTTGAGATCACAAGCCGGAGGTCGCGGCAACCGCCACGCACTCGTACGAAATTCTCTCCACAAGCATGCAAGGCATCTCATCATGATATCAAAATCAGGTAGTGAAAATAATTTAACTAATAACATGCAATCTTTATTTTATTAACTAAACTTATAATGTCTCACAAGTCTAGTCTAGGGTAATACATAATTTAAATAAACTCTAATCTAAAAACTTGTGCCACGGTTCTTCTAATCACTCTTCTATATTGAAAACTCTGGTAGGCTAGTTCTTTGAATCTGTAAAAAAAAAAGAAATCGTATAATGAGCTAGATAGTCCAGTAAGCAATGAACATTTAAGCTAGATAAATCAAGAAATAAAATAATAATATACTAAAATTAAGAATACAAAATACATCGATTCAAAGCGAAATCGGTACGTATTCAGACACTTCAAAATTTCAAATCTTGTTTCATAAATTAATTATTTTTTAAATCATCATGTTCATCTCGATAGCTCAGAACTTTGATCAAAGTGCCACCGCATAACCCCCAACGGCAAGGTATCGATATGCCAACTAATAACCCGCAATGACAGGATGTCAATATAACAACGTATATCTCTCACTGGCAGGGTGTTGGTATGCCAACGTATAACTCCCATTGGTAGGGTGTCGATATACTAGCGAAGATAGGGTGTCGATGTGCCAACATATAACCTCCACTGGCAAAGTGTCAATATACCAGTAAAAAAACTCCCACTGGCAGGGTATGTATACATAGCCTGGCTGCAAGTCCAAATCCATTTTGAAGCAAAAATTCATTTTCTCAAATTCAATGTTTCAAATTTTAAGATACATAAATTCATACGACATCAAAATCAATCAAACATAATCTATATCGAATTTAGTACGTTCACTTAGGAATCATACAATATTCTGGAAAGAGGCATAAATAACAATAAAACACTATGCTTCAAGTTCATAAAACAAGAATAATTCGATTCAAAAAATATTTATTATTTGTCGATAAATCTAGAAAAAGAATTATATTACTTACCTTGTGAATGTAATCCAAGTAAAAGAACCAATTAATTCCGAAGATCCTTCTCAAATCCTAATATCTAAAAATTATATTTTTTTATAAAATTTTATTATAAAAATCTTAAATTCCAACACCCTCACAGGGTAGATCAAGCGAGAGTGCCTGATACCTTGGTTGGTCTGATCGAAGTGAAATTCATCGAATCTTGCTCGGATTAAGGCACAGATGGTTTAACAAAGATTAGGGAGATTAAATCTAACAATATTTGGTAGAGGCCAGGGTGGGGGCTGATATGCCGCTCCATAATCCTGGATCAAGATTCATCACCATAGTCAATTCAAAATTACTATGAAGAGTTCCTACTAGATCCAACTATCCTAGACAGAGTAGGGAGAAAGAAAGTCCGATAGAGAGAGAAAGTCCAGTAGAGAGAGAATTGTTAGGAATTGTATCCTAAATGTCAATCGTCAGCATGTTGATGATTAAATGAATTGACAAATCAATAAAGTATTTTTTGGCATTATTCATCATTTTACATCTTCAAATGAACTCTTATATGATGAAGTCCTTAGGACTTATTAATGATGAAGGAGGATTTATCTTCGAGTCCTTAAATTAGTTCGCGACCAAATGATATGTTGTTACAAGGACGATAGCATTATCAAGATTAGGTCGTTATGTGACATATACGTTGGTTGTCCTCTTAACCAAGGAGTGTGGAGACACTGGTATGCCACATAGGTGAAGTGTAGGAGTACATTTCACTGAACGTGACCAATTCCGGAACGCTCTACTGTCAAGAGATGTTCCGAGTGGATATGGGTATAAGTTTGGCCCTCTGACCTGAGACCGCAACCTGTGACTAGCAAGCAACTCATTGTACTTTGGTACCGGACTATCTGGATTTCTAATTCAGTGACGGAAGGTCACTAGGTACAGTCAAGTACTTGCGTAGTCAGTTGTGAGTCGAGATGGAATTGACCCCTCCTGAAAACAGGAGATAATATCTTGTGATTAATTTAGCAAAACCTTAGCCAGGATAATTCCAGTGAGGAGTCACGGGATATCTAAAGTTAATCACATAATGGATGTACTAATTATAGGGTTGACAGTGAGCTCTAAGTCATCCTGGTGATAAGTGCTTAAATTTATAATTTAGTTATCTTTCTATAGCACTTATCAATGTTTTTAAACTGATAAATACATATTTTACCATGAAATTGAATAAACATTGAATTAAATTTAAATTATGGTAAGAGGTAAATAATTCTTTTCTTAAACCAGATTCTGAACTTGTCTCTCTCTTGATTGCAATCTTTAATGAAAACTATAGAAAAACATATAAGGAGATTGTGTTGACCCGGCTAAGGTTATAATTAAATGGGCTTTGGTCTTGATTAGATTAAAAGTTATAATTGTATAGGAAAATATTTGATTAACCCTTTTAATAAGTCACGATCCTGCTTTTAGCCCTGTTGAGTCTAGTCTGAAGCAGTTTAGCAAAAATTAAATTTAAACGACATTGGGCTCGAGAGTAAGTTCAAGCAAATCAACGATCATGACCCACCTCAAACCTAAAGTCAATTTCCAACCAATTCATTACCTGCCTTCATATAAAATTGATAAATTTAAAACAAAAAAAAAGAAAATAATGAATATAATAAAATAAAAATAATTTCGGGAAGAACTGAAAACACTGTTCATATGAACAGTGTCCCGTGAAAACACTGTTCATATGAACAGTGTTAAATAAAAAAAAAAAAATTGGGAATTCACTGTTTATCTTCTCCTTTCCAGCGCTGCAACAGGAGACCTCTTCCCAGCAGCCAGCGATACAAATCATCCACGCGGTGCAACCCTAACCCATTCCAAGCTTCATCACGATGAAGCCATCAACAGCCCGCACACGGTGAACGTCCCAGCAGCCGGTAATCCAGCAACCTCCCACGCCCGTTCGACTGCAAGCAGGATCCAAGCATCACACCCAGCCATCCCGCCGTCCATGACACCTCCAAGCCATCCTCCGCGGCAGATCAGCCATTCTCCCAGTGATCCCGCAGGCTTTCAATTATTCCGTTTCTCGCCATCAAGGAACCGCACCAAATCAGCATCTCAGCCTTCCGTTGTCCATGATCGGCTCCCAGCAGCCGGTAACCCAGCGCGGCATTCATCTCTAGCTCCACCCCGTCTTCTCCGAGATCCAAACATTCCGCATCAGCCTCCCAGCAATCCCGTGGCGCCCTTCATCCGGAGCCACCTCCATCCGTTTCTAGCCATCAAGGAACGCGAGATCCAGCCATTCCCACGGATTCACGCCCTTCTCCAGCGATCTTGCATGTAATAATCAAGCCTCCGCAAAATCAAAGACCGCAGACCACGTCCTCCTTGCTGGGGATCCATCGCTGGGTCTTCAGCGATCTATAAAAGAAAAACGAGACAGGGAAGAAAGGGGAGAAAGAACCAAGGAACAGAGCATGCTCTGTTATGGTGCCGAGAAAAATAAAAAAAAGAGGGATGCTATGAGCGGATGAGTTAGAGAAAGAAAAAAAAAGAAGAGAAAAAGAAGGAAGGACTTGAGACGGATGGCATGGAGCATCTCAGCAAGTCGATCAAAGTCGCCAAGCATCATGAGCAGCTAAACCTCGGTTTAGGGGTTTGATGAAGCCATAGAGGAGTATTCGTTTCATTTTTATTGATTTGAGTTTGTATTGTAAGAGTGTTGCATGATGAAGAATTTATCAATTGATCTTTATGATTTATCCAATTTATGTGAATCATTTATCTTGCATAAAATATTTTACATAGATTGATCTATTTCATCGAATCCAACACCTGTGGTTTGGAGGTGATATTCATGTGACATCGATTTCATTTTTAATGATTTAATGATCAGATGCATCATGCTAGGTTAGACAGGCCATGCTTATTGTTAGAATAGATGGTTTGTGCTAGACTTAGATGATTCATGCTGCGAATTAATCATAATTTTTAATGATTGCTTTGGCTTGTAGTCGGAAGCAATCAAGTCTTAAATACAACTCAATTATTAAAAGCGTGACGGATACAACTCTATCGGTGGAATCTAGCCCTAAACACCTTTCTCCATTGATAATTCGTACTACTATATCTACATTAATTCTTAGTTTTTATCATTTACTCTAGCTTATATCCTTTGAGGTAATTTAGTTAAATTAAGTTAGCAAATTCTTCTTCTTGATTTACTTTTAAAAGAAAAATAACTTGTCTCCAATCCCTGTGGACCGACACCCGTAACACTATCCTACAGGATACGTGCTATTGCGTGGTTTATTTTTGAAATTGAGATAACCGATCAATTTTTGGCGCCGTTGCCGGAGATTGCTAGCATAGTTATTTTTCCTATCATTAAAAAAAATTAATTACAAAAAACTTTCAAAAAAAAAACATATATATATATATCTAAAATAAAATAAAAAAATTATTTTCTATTATTGTTACTTTTCTTATCTCCTTTTTCTCTTCTACTAATTTTTTTCTTTTTTTTTAATTTTTCTTTTGGTCTTATTTGATCAGGAATTGAAGAGGAGATCTGGGCTATTAAAAAGGAATGCTTTAGAGGTTTGCCTAAAAAAATTTTAAATTCCTGAAAAAATTCTCTTTGGTAACCTCTAAACCTTTCTTATTTAATTTAATTATTAGCTTGAAATTTTGTGGTGATTGTTTGATTTTAATTTCAGCAAAAGTGTGAATACATGCTTGATACACATACACAAATTAATCCGCACATAGTAAGGGCAATCACCCTAACAAGATAAGAGCCGGATTTCATCACCGGATTCTTGCCCAACTTAGGTGAACTCAATCTCACATAGTGTCACTTTAATTAAAATCAATTAGACGTTGGCTCCTAGGGACATTCGAGCTCAATAGGACGAAGATCACCAAAAGTTGCACCAATTTCGCTCTGTGGCTTAGTTGATGTCTAGGCAAGCTTTGTCCCTATAAGGGAGACAGTTCATCTGTTCGAGGCAAGTGGGTTTTAAGTGGGACCTTTGCGAAGCATCGTGACCCCCTCCACTTACCTGGGAGCTTACCTGGTCAACTCGGTTCATTAGACCGGATTGGAGGCTTAGGTGCCCTCTTCAAACCAGTTAGGAGCTCTCTAGTGATTTTAGGACAAATACAAGGATTTATGTGTTTTTCTTTTATTGCATGCTTGATTGATCAAGTACTAGTGTATGCAAGGGAGTCGTTCTAGAGTACGTGACCTATTACCTTTTGACCCTGAAATAGAACGGACCCTTAGAAATATTTGAGCTGAGATCAGAACCTTAGAATCATTCCCACCCCCTGAGATGGCTGAAGAACAACCCAAACTCCTGAGGGAGTACTTTACTCCCACCATTTACACTTTTCCATCTTGCATTCGATTACCTGAAGTAGCAGCTGTACAATACGAAATAAAGTCTAGTATGATCCAAATGCTCCCATCTTTTTATGGGCTCACAAACACCTAGATGAATTCCTTGAGATTTGCACCACTGTCAAGATTCAAAACTTCACTGATGATGCTCTGAAACTTAGATTATTTCCTTTCTCCCTTAAAGATAGAGCCAAACAATGGCTGAATTCTTTAGAAGCTAACTCGATTCGTTCTTGGGATCAAATGCAACAAGAATTTCTTAAAAAATACTTTTCCATAGGAAGAACGAACCAGTTTAGACGTGCCATTACAAGCTTCTCCCAAACTGAGGGGGAAGAATTTCATGAAACTTGGGAGAGATTTCGGGACCTAATCCGTAAATGCCCTCATCATCAGATACCTAAGTGGCAGTTAGTGCAATGTTTTTATGACGGATTGACTGAACGAAACCGTCAGATAATCGATGCTGCATGCTGGGGGACTTTCATGCTTCAAAATGAGCATGAAGCATGGCAATTATTTGAAAATCTTAATGAAAACTCCCTCCACCATGCTTCCTGTTCTCGTCAAGTACCTCCGAGTTCTCAAAGAAAAGGGACCATTTGTGAAATAAGTCATTCTATGGACCTGTCTAGCAAGGTAGATGCATTGTCCCATAAGATTGACCAACTAATGATAGGAGGACATGTCGTTAGCTCTTCCCATGCACAAGTATGTGCTATCTGTTCTAGCCCATCGCATCCTATTCATGAGTGCCCCTCAGCACCCCAATTCCCCGAACTCGTGCAAGAACACATCAATGCTGCTCAAACACAACCCAGACCGGGTAATGATCCATTTTCCAATACATATAATCCGGGATGGCGGAATCATCCAAATTTTTCTTGGAGGCAGCAAGCTTCGAATACTACCCAACCCTACTCCCAAAATTTTCAAAACCCTCAGAATTTTCATCTCTACCGTCCCTCAACTCACTTTCAACACCTTCCTCATCCAACCCAAAGAAATACAGCCTTTGAGGAGAAAGTGTTGACTGCCCTTCAAGGTTTGGAGGCAAACATACAACTATTACACTCTCACACACAATCAATTGCTAAGCTAGAATCCCAAATGGGTCAACTAGCCAATGCATTAAACAAACGAGAGGAAGGTAAGCTTCCAAGTCAACCAATGAGTAATCCTAGGGGACAATACGTGGCTCAAGAAACTCGACTAAATCATGAGCAAGCCAATGCTTTGACTACCCTAAGGAGTGGACGTATAATAGATAATAAGGTTGGGGAGGGTAACAATAAGGAAGGTGAAGAAGAGGAGAAGAATGTATCACATGAAAACCCAAAACCTTCTTCAGCTAGTCCACCATCTGCCACAACCCACATTCCAAAGGCTCCATTCCCTGAAGCACTTAATGCACCCTCTCCCTTTGGCAAGAAGAGAACTTCATTAGAAGAGATGATGGAGGTCTTCAAACAAGTTAAAATCAACCTCCCACTCCTTGATGCCATCAAACAAGTTCCCTCCTATGCCAAATTTTTCAAAGACCTTTGCACCCAAAAGCGGAAATCTAGAACACATGTGCCTAAAAAGGTCCTCCTAACTGAGCAGGTAAGTTCCATTCTCCAACACAACACCCCTCCAAAGTTCAAAGATCCTGGTGCTCCCACTATTTCCTGTGTCATAGGAAATAACTCCATCGACCGAGCACTCTTAGATCTAGGGGCAAGTGTGAATCTTCTACCCTATTCAGTCTATGAAAAATTTGGGTTGGGTGAATTGAAACCTACCTCGGTATCTTTACAATTGGCTGATCGATCGGTGAAGATGCCAAGGGGGATGATTGAAGATGTTCTTGTCAAGGTAGACAAATTCTATTTTTCAATAGATTTTATCGTCCTTGACATGGAACATGTGCCCAACTTAAAAAACAAATCCCTGTGATTCTTGGTCGTCCCTTTTTAGCGACAGCTAGTGCATGTATTAACTGTAGAACTGGGGCAATGGATATATCATTTGGGAACATGAAAATTAAGTTGAATGTCTTTCATGCCGCTGACCAATATGTGAGGGAAGACGAGTGTTGCCTAATTGACGAAATGGATGATCTTGTAGAGAACGCCCTTCCCTATATCTTAGCAAATGATCCCTTAGAGGCATGTTTGGCCCATTTTGACATTGACAACTTTGATATAGACAAGGCCGTAGAAGAAGTTAACATCTTACTCGACAATCAATCTTCCATGAGTTCCCTTCCTTGGAAGATCCGACCTGAACCTCTTCCCCCTATTGCTAGCGCACCACTTTGTCCTTCCATTGATTCTCCACCTAAACTTGAGTTAAAGCCACTTCCGACAACTCTTAAGTATGCCTTTCTAGGACCAGAAGATACCCTCCCTGTAATCATCGCGGCTAACTTATCTACTGAACAGGAGGGTAAACTTTTAAGGGTGCTAGAAGAGAATAAACATGCCATAGGATGGTCTGTAGCCGATTTGAAAGGGGTTGACCCCTCTGTTTGTATGCATCGAATTCATCTAGAAGATGATGCAAAGCCCATCCGAGAAATGCAAAGAAGACTCAATCCTAACGTGAAGGAGGTAGTCAAGAAAGAAGTGGTGAAGTTATTAGATGTCGGAATTATTTATCTAATTTCTGATAGTAAGTGGTGAGTCCGACACAAGTGGTACCCAAGAAATCAGGTATCATTGTGGTTGAAAATACGGAAGGAGAATTGATACAAACACGCACAACCACTGGTTGGCGCATGTGCATTGACTACAGAAAACTTAATTTAATGATTAGGAAGGACCATTTCCCTCTACCTTTCATAGATCAAATTTTGGAACGGTTGGCTGGTCAAGGTTTCTACTGCTTCTTAGATGGTTATTCTGGATATAATCAAGTACCTGTTTACCCGGACGATCAAGAGAAAACCACCTTTACTTGCCCATTTGGGACATTTGCATATATGAGGATGCCTTTTAGATTATGCAATGCACCCGCAACTTTTCAACGATGCATGATGGCCATTTTTTCAGATATGGTGGAAAACTTTCTAGAAGTGTTCATTGATGATTTCTCAGTTTTTGGCCTATCTTTTAACGATTGTCTGAACAATTTGACCTTAGTTTTGAAAAGATGTAAGGTGACCAACCTAGTATTAAGTTGGAAAAAGAGCCATTTCATGGTTCAAGAAGGCATAGTTTTAGGACACGTCGTGTCCAAAAGGGGCATTGAAGTAGATAAAGCCAAAGTCGATCTTATTTCCAATCCCCCTCCACCCAAAATTGTGAAACAAATCCGATCATTCCTTGGCCATGCTGGTTTCTACCGTCGCTTCATTCAGGATTTCAGCAAGATTTCCAAACCCTTGTGCAATCTTCTTGCTAGGGACACTCCCTTTGTCTTTGATAAAGCATGCGAGGAGGCATTTAAAAATCTTCGCTTGAAATTAACCACTGCACCTATCATACGGCCCCCTAATTGGACCCTTCCATTTGAACTGATGTGTGACGCATCCAACTATGCCATTGGGGTAGTTTTAGGGCAACGGCTAGATAAGGTACCTCATGTCATCTACTACGCTAATAAAGCACTCTTAGATGCACAATTGAACTACACCACCACTGAGAAAGAATTGCTAGCTGTAGTATTCGCGCTAGACAAGTTTCAATCTTACCATTAGGATCCAAGGTTACCGTATTCACTGATCATGCTGCCTTTCGACACCTTCTTGCAAAGAAGGACACCAAACCCCGTCTGATTCGATGGATTCTTTTACTACAAGAATTTGACCTAAAAATTCGGGACAAGAAAGGAACTGCAAATGTCGTAGCAGACCACTTATCTAGGATTCTTCTTGAGCCCTCTAAGAATACCTCACCCTTACATGATGCTTTCCCAGATGAACAATTATTTGGGGTACAAGAAATGAAAATGCCATGGTTTGCAAACATAGTAAATTACCTTGCCATAGGACGAATTCCTGATGATTGGTCAACTCAAGACAAGAACCGATTCTTTTCACAAGTAAAGTTCTATTATTGGGATGATCCCGATCTATTCAAGTATTGTCCTGATCAAGTAATCCGTCGATGTGTCCCCGAATGCGAATTTCAAAGTATTCTTTCATTCTGCCATTCACAAGCTTGTGGGGGACATTTTGGGGGTAGAAAAACTGCAGCAAAAGTTTTACAGAGTGGATTTTATTGGCCCACACTTTTCAAAGATGCCCATAACTTTTTCCAAACTTGTGAACGGTGCCAACGGATGGATACCATCTCCCGTAGAGATATGATGCCTCTCAATCCTATTTTAATTGTAGAAATCTTTGATGTATGGGGTATTGACTTCATGGGCCCTTTCCCACCATCCTTTGGTTTCGAATATATTCTTGTAGGGGTTGATTATGTTTCAAAATGGGTAGAAGCTGTCACCA
The DNA here is from genome assembly GCF_009389715.1 of Phoenix dactylifera. Lineage (NCBI taxonomy): Eukaryota > Viridiplantae > Streptophyta > Magnoliopsida > Arecales > Arecaceae > Phoenix > Phoenix dactylifera. Next base: position 61,743 of record NW_024068325.1, read on the forward strand.
CTAAAACTAATGACTATAAGGTTGTGGTTAAATTTTTACATGAAAACATCTTTTGTCGTTTTGGCACACCCCGAGCCATCATCAGTGATGGGGGATCTCATTTTTGCAACCGGTCTTTCGAGGCTTTGGCTCGCAAATATAACATCACCCACAAAGTTGCTACCCCATACCATCCCCAAACAAGTGGACAAGTCGAGGTGTCCAATAGGGAGTTAAAACATATCTTAGAAAAAACGGTACGTCCCGATAGGAAAGATTGGTCTCAAAGGATAAATGATGCATTATGGGCCTACCGAACTGCCTACAAAACTCCTATTGGCATGTCCCTCTACCGATTAGTTTTTGGAAAAGCTTGTCACTTACCGGTAGAACTTGAACATAGAGCTTTCTGGGCTATCAAAAAGTTTAACTTAGACATGGCAGCAGCTGGTCCTAACCGAAAACTCCAACTAAGTGAACTTGAAGAGTTGCGCAATGAGGCCTATGAAAATGCTAAAATTTATAAAGCAAGGACTAAGGCTTTTCATGATAAAAATATTAACCGTAAGTCCTTCGAACCTGGTCAAAAGGTTTGGCTATTCAATTCAAAGTTGCGACTCTTCCCGGGTAAACTTTGCTCTAGGTGGGATGGACCATTCATAGTAAAAAAGGTCTTTCCTTATGGTGCAGTAGAAATCCAACACCTCAATGGTGAACATGTTTTAAAAGTCAATGGCCAAAGGTTAAAACCTTATGTGGACTATGTTACCGATGGGCAATTGATTGAATCCCTTAATTTGATGAACCCTGTTTATCAAAATAATTAAGGATGCACTGTGTCTGGCTGAAGACAATAAACTTAGCGCTTGTTGGGAGGCAACCCAATTCTCTTAGATTTTTTTTTTAACATTGAGGACAATGTTAGGTTTAGGTTTGGGGGTTATGTTTAAGTATTTTTAAACATTTTTGGTTTTGTTTGCATCTCTTGCATTCGTTTTCACTTCACAATGTCAGGTTTAGGTTTGGGGGTATTCATCTTGATTTTCATCCCAAAAAAAAAACAAAAAAAAAATTAGAAAAAAAATATGTTCATTTTTATTTAAAAAATTAAAAAAAAAGTTTTTGTTTTTAAAAATCTAATTTCTATACATTTATGCAAGAATGATAAACACACAAGGTATATAAAATCTAAAAAGCCCAATGACTAGTCGGAAGTAATACAAATTTAAGTTCTTTTTATTAAGTCTCTCTTAGGGAGTTGTAAGCTAATTAATACTTTGGAATTTTACTACACACTGGCCGACCCTTCTAAGGTCTAGGCTCGACATTATGTTGATAGTATAGTAACAACCTTGGACCCTGATGAATCATACTTATCTAATCAAAAAAAAAAAATCATCAATAAAAATGAATTTAGTCAGGAACATCGAAAAGGGCTACCATTGTCAAAGGTCAAATGGGCTTGTGATGAGGACTCCGAGCATAAGTCCGTAGGGGAGTCTTGATGCCCGACACCTTATGCCAACTAGTGTGAGAGTTGTCGACTAACTGCTCGTTACATGGAGAAATCACCACAAGAGTAAAAGTGCACAATTTATATATCTTTTATGATAAAAAAAAAAAACTCTGTATTGACCTTGAAAAAGACAATAGTGTGAAAGCCGTCGTTGTAAAAATTCGAGTAAACTGGAATATTACAGATAAAGCCCGTGAGGTACTAAAGTAAACATCCACAACTCTCGAAATCCTACAGATAAGATGATTTTGAATCAATGAGCAGGCCCTTTCGACCAATCCTTGGAAAACTACTAGTATTAACAATATTTTGGAGATCCAAACTCTTAGCTTGTGTACGGTCCAGATTTCACCGAGCACTCCAGTATAAATGAGTCTTACAACTCCCTAAACGGAAACTTAACAACTTTAACTTAGATTGCATATTAACCTAGAATTTGGGCTGATTTAGTAAATAAAACCGTGTGTGCTTTGAAATTCTTATCATTTATGTATCTTAAATTAGATTTCAAAAAAAAAAGTTTTTGAAATTCTTAGCTAGTATGCATTTGGAATTTGATTTTCACTTCATAGATCAATCAAATTTAAAATAAGGAATTAAAATAATAATAATAATATATATATATATATAATAATAAAAAAATATAAAACAAACAACAGCAACAAATTAATCATAACAATGAATGATTTATTGAAGTTTGTGGGTATCTTCGCTGGAAACCCTCACGAGACTATAACTCGTCCACTAGGGTAACCTAGGGGTTTAAAGCCTTGTTGCATATGGTAAATGTAATTGCGATGCCTGCGAAAGTGAGTTAGAGTTTTTATTTTCTAATTTTATTTTGCTCGAGGACTAGCAAAACATAGGTTTGGGGGTATGATAAGTGCTTAATAATTTATAATTTAGTTATCTTTCTATAGCACTTATCAATGTTTTTAAACTGATAAATACATATTTTACCATGAAATTGAATAAACATTGAATTAAATTTAAATTATGGTAAGAGGTAAATAATTCTTTTCTTAAATCAGATTCTGAACTTGTCTCTCTCTTGATTGCAATCTTTAATGAAAACTATAGAAAAACATATAAGGAGATTGTGTTGACCCGGCTAAGGTTATAATTAAATGGGCTTTGGTCTTGATTAGATTAAAAGTTATAATTGTATAGGAAAATATTTGATTAACCCTCTTATTAAGTCACGATCTTGCTTTTAGCCCTGTTGAGTCCAGTCTGAAGCAGTTTAGCAAAAATTAAATTTAAACGACATTGGGCTCGAGAGTAAGTTCAAGCAAATCAACGATCATGACCCACCTCAAACCTAAAGTCAATTTCCAACCAATTCATTACCTGCCTTCATATAAAATTGATAAATTTAAAACAAAAAAAAAGAAAATAATGAATATAATAAAATAAAAATAAATTGGGAAGAATCACTGAAAACACTATTCATATGAACAGTGTCCCGTGAAAACACTGTTCATAAGAACAGTGTTAAATAAAAAAAATAAAAAATTGGGAATTCACTGTTTATCTTCTCCTTCCCAGCGCTGCAACAGGAGACCTCTTCCCAGCAGCCAGCGATACAAATCATCCACGCGGTGCAACCCCAACCCATTCCAAGCTTCATCGCGATGAAGCCATCAACAGCCCGCACGCGGTGAACGTCCCAGCAGCCAGTAATCCAGCAACCTCCCACGCCCGTCCGACTGCAAGCGGGATCCAAGCATCACACCCAGCCATCCCACCGTCCACGACACCTCCAAGCCATCCTCCGCGGCAGATCAGCCATTCTCCCAGTGATCCCGCAGGCTTTCAATTATTTCGTTTCTCGCCATCAAGGAACCACACCAAATCAGCATCTCAGCCTTCCGTTGTCCATGATCGGCTCCCAGCAGCCGGTAACCCAGCGCGGCATTCATCTCTAGCTCCGTCCCCGTCTTCTCCGAGATCCAAACATTCCGCATCAGCCTCCCAGCAATCCCGCGGCGCCCTTCATCCGGAGCCACCTCCATCCGTTCTAGCCATCAAGGAACGCGAGATCCAGCCATTCCCACGGATTCACGCCCTTCTCCAGCGATCTTGCGTGTAATAATCAAGCCTCTGCAAAATCAAAGACCGCAAACCACGTCCTCCTCCTTGCTGGGGATCCATCGCTGGGTCTTCAGCGATCTATAAAAGAAAAACGAGACGGGGAAGAAAGGGGAGAAAGAACCAAGGAACAGAGCATGCTCTATTATGGTGCCGAGAAGAATAAAAAAAAGAGGGATGCTGTGAGCGGATGAGTTAGAGAAAGAAAAAAAAAAGAAGAAGAGAAAAAGAAGGAAGGACTTGAGACGGATGGCGTGGAGCATCTCAGCAAGTCGATCAAAGTCACCAAGCATCATGAGCAGGTAAACCTCGGTTTAGGGGTTTGATGAAGCCATAGAGGAGTATTCGTTTCATTTTTATTGATTTGAGTTTGTATTGTAAGAGTGTTGCATGATGAAGAATTTATCAATTGATCTTTATGATTTATCCAATTTATGTGAATCATTTATCTTGCATAAAATATTTTACATAGATTGATCTATTTCATCGAATCCAACACTTGTGGTTTGGAGGTGATATTCATGTGACATCGATTTTATTTTTAATGATTTAATGATCAGATGCATCATGTTAGGTTAGACAGGCCATGCTTATTGTTAGAATAGATGGTTTGTGCTAGACTTAGATGATTCATGCTGCGAATTAATCATAATTTTTAATGATTGCTTTGGCTTGTAGTCGGAAGCAATCAAGTCTTAAATACAACTCAATTATTAAAAGCGTGACGAATACAACTCTATCGGTGGAATCTAGCCCTAAACACCTTTCTCCATTGATAATTCGTACTACTATATCTACATTAATTCTTAGTTTTTATCATTTACTTTAGTTTATATCCTTTGAGGTAATTTAGTTAAATTAAGTTAGCAAATTCTTCTTCTTGATTTACTTTTAAAAGAAAAATAACTTGTCTCCAATCCCTGTGGACCGACACCCGTAATCACTATCCTACAGGATACGTGCTATTGCGTGGTTTATTTTTGAAATTGAGATAACCGATCACCTGGCATTAGGAGTCAAAGGGATTGAATTATACAGTAACCATAGTTCAGGATTCCAGAATATTTGCTTCGCATATATTCGGCCTATCCGGACGTCGGGTACCATTGCTAGATGGTCACATCGATTAGTATAGGAAGTCGTTCCTATACTACCGGCTTAGGTTCGAACCTATGAGGTCACACGCATAGAAGATTCCTGATTGATCAAGAAGGCTGATGAATGATTAAGAATCATTCAGGGATAATTTGGTCAATTCGATTGGCAAATTATCTTATAAAATAATTAAAGTAATTATTGGAGGATTAATTAGTAATTCAATTGGCTAATGAACTCAATTGGATTGAGTAATTAGACTAAGGATGAGCCAAATTGAATTAGATTCAATTCTGGGCTCAATCAGGGTTTTTGACTTGATTGGATTAGGTTTGAATCAAGAGGACTTAGGTTGACCAAATTAAATTAGATTAAATTTGTGCTTAATTAGGGATTGACCTAATTAGATTAGGTTCAACCCATGGTCATTGGATCATTCTAATTGTTAGGATTTAATTAAATTAAATGGGTTTGATCTGAAACTGTTCGGATCTTGAAATCCACTTGTCACATATCCATGCATGGCGCCATAAATTGATTTTTAATATGATTAAAAATTAATTTAATTTATTTAATGGTGCCATGGGATACTTGGCAACATCAGAGACCTCTTTCATCATTAGATGGGTCGAAATGGAGAGATAAATTCATGAAAAGAATTGGATAAGATCAAATTCTCTCTCTTCATGGCATATGTCATCCTTATCTTTATCTCACTTCTAATTAAGGTTGAATTTCGAATTTAATCACCACAAAATCACCACGTGACCCTCTAATCTGATTGGGGGCATGGGAATTTCGAAATTAAAAGAGAAAAAAAAAGAAAAAAGAGAGAAAAATAAGAAGAAAAAAGGGAAAAGAAAAGAGAGGAACCCTAGTTCATGCATGGAAAAATTCTGCATTCAATCTAGCTGACTTCTTCCTCCTCTAAGTCCATCGCGCCATTAGTGTTAGGGGTCCGATAAGAGTCTTTATATCAGATCTAAGTCCTCTTCAATCCCTTTAAACCTTTCCTCCAAGTTCTTCCAAGAAGGCGGATCAAAAGTTGATAGCGTTGGGAAGATCAAATTTCAGCCTCAAGAAATTCTGCGCAAGCTAGCACTTCCGCAGGATTGGATCTCTTCAGGAACTTCGCGTGGACTTCTCGTAGAGGCCATTCGTGTGCGTGGCTGCGAAGTCAAAGATCAAATCCACAAGTTTCTTCCATCATAAAAGGTATTAATTCTATACTAATCTTTTTATTCTGGTATCAAGATCTAGGTTCGATTCCCCGAGATTTTACCCTCTTTTGGGGCTCCTCACGGAGATATCTCCAGAATCCATTCAATGGATATTCGGAGATTAATTGGAATAGAGTTTTTAAGTTTCAGATCTGATAGTTAATCATGCATGAAAGTTTTAGCATAATTGTTTAAACGATTCCGGCATAATCCTATGTGTTCTTAAGGTGCTGATTTTTAGATTTGATCTTGTAAGCATGCATGAATTAAATTGTTTGATTCGATTTTTCCGCTGCATTTTAAAACTTAAAAAGAACTACGTATGGCTTGATCCCCCTTATGAAGGGGTACGTAGGCAACCCGATCAGGTTCAGCATGGTTTTTTTTTAAAAAAAAATCAGCATGCTTAACACCAAAGAACCTAGGATTCACTTTCAGTGGTATCAGAGCAAAGGTCCAAGAGTTGTGACTGATCTCCAGGAACTCTCACGCATGATCGTTTGACGAAGCGTGGCTCTCCGCCCGGGGGCGTATAGAGATGCTTGCTCTGATAGGTATACATGGGTGTCACCCTATTTTTAATAGGACCGAACCCATGTAGGAGTGGAGACTCCCCCACTTTCAGTGGTATCAGAGCTAGGTTCATGTTTAAACTTTTATGTTTTAATTTTTGCAATTAAATATGAAATCATGAGCATGCTTATATTAGATCTAAAGTATTTTTTTATGATTTATTTAATTGCTTATTATGCATGATTAACTAGATCTGAAATTTTAAATCCATATGATGCATGTTTGTGTTAAGATTTGTAACATAAATAAATCTGAAATCATAATATTGTTTAGATTAGATCTAAATAATATTTATGATTCATATGATCTCTGATTTTAATGAACAAATCAGATCTGAAAATAAAAGTGAAAAAACAAATACATAAGATGTATGTTGTTTGTATTAATTCATGTTGTTATGTATATGTGATGCATGAACATTAAATATAATGACTTAAACATGAATTAAATCTGATTATATGTGATTAATTACAAAAACTCAGATCTGAAAATATGTTTTAAGAACTGAAAGATTGTAATTAATATGTAATTAATAAGAAATACGCAATGATCAAAACTTTCATAAGTCTAAACTTAATTGAGAATTAAGTGTTATGAAATAGAATTGTAACTTAATTAATTGACATTGCATAATTATTTGGGCATATGGGTTAGCTTGAATCAAGTTTCTAGGATTGGGTTAGACCTAAGGTTAGAATCATACATGGACAAATAGAATTAATTGATCAAATCTAATTAAGTAGTAATTAGATTAGGTCAAGGAATTCTAGGTCAATTTACAATAGTTGTAGATGGATCAAGTCCATGTCTTTGATTAGACCAAGATGGAACTTGATTTAGGCTCAGAGGTGTAGCCCGAGTCATTTGAGTAATCAAATCGAAATTGATTAACCAGTCGGTGTCTAAGGTAAGTTTGGCAGTTTTGACCGGTGGTTTTTAATTGGGAGCTACTCGCACTGATTCGTCTTTGTCGAGTTAATGGCATATCCCTTCCACCGATCTCACTTACCTGGCCGACATGGTCAATCACATTTTGATTGGATCACTTAATGATTCGAGTTAGCCCATGCCTATAAGAAAAATCAGTTTGACTGATTTAGGTGCCTCCTTAACCGGTTTGAGTCTAATCTGATTTGGTGAAGTCAGTGGAAGAAATTAGACTAACCGGATCTTCTTATCTATCCTAATTAAGAAATCCTCTAAAATTATTAGGTCCTTAAAATGAAATTGTTATGGGGATAACTAGGTCATAGCCTCCCATTAAGTTGGATGATAATGGGTCCAATGTTTTGATAATTATTGGAGGCGCGACACGCCTGGTACTTATCAAGCATTGGAATTGTCATTCAATATATGATGAGTTAAGTGTACCTTCAATAGGCGGTCAGGTGAGCCGAGCCACACTCGGGCTTGGTCGTCTATTAGTTGATTAGACTTAACCCTATCATTTAAAGGTTGGACCTGACTAGGGTATTCGGTGGAGGCGCCACACGCCTGCCGAAGAACCTAGGACAAAATTATCACTAAAAGTTGCTTGGTGAAGCAACTGGTTTAGAACCTACCAATAGGTGCATATGGGTTAGCCGAGCCACACTCGGGCCTATATGTGATCTATTGGGTTCTAGTGCCCACTAAAGAATTAGGAGTAATTTTTCGAATTGGAGGTAGAGGCTACCAATTTGTATAAAATAGTGAGAGTATCTTTAGACTAGTCCAAGTCTACTGTGTTTAGTCAATTCATATACTAATAGCCAAATTTTCTTTTATGTAGAAATGACCATAAGTTTGTCACTTCACTCATTATTGGATAATGACAAGTTGACTGGTCCCAACTTCAATAATTGGTATAGAAAGCTGAAAACTCAGCATAGTCAGACCAAAAGGATTAAGGATGACCAAAGTCAGGCAGAATGCTTCTATTGTAAGAAGCAGGGGCATTGGAAGAGGAATTGTCCTCAGTACCTTACCTCACTTGACCCGAACAGGCTAAGCAAGAGAAAAGGGCAATCAGTTGCTGATCAAGGTATTTATATGATAACACCTTGTAATTTCTCTATATGTGATAATTCGACCTGGGTATTAGATACTGGAAGTCCGTTTAATATATGCAATTCGTTGCAAGGACTTCAGGTCAATGAGAGATTTGAAAACAGCGAGAGATTCCTGATTAGATACTGGAAGTCCGTTTAATATATGCAATTTGTTGCAAGAACTTCAGGTCAATGAGAGATTTGAAAACAACGAGAGATTCCTGAATGTTGGAGATGGAAGATCTGTTCCAGTTCTAGCTTTAGAAAATCTCAAACTTGTTTTCAATTCTCATGTAGTTGTCTTGAGTGATTGTCACTATTGTCCTACATTCTTATTGAATGTAATTTCCGTAGGCCTTTTGGCCATGAACGGTTATGAAATTTCAATAAAGAAATGTTCTTGTGATATCATTATGAATGATGTTGCTGTAATGAATGGACAATTGAGCAATGGCATCTACTTGTTATCACAACCTGTTAATGTAATGTACGCGTCAAGTAAGCATCCTAGAATAGATAATGTCACGGATGTCTACCTTTGGCATCATAGGCTATCATATTAACAAGAACAGGATGAACAGGTTAAGTAAAGAGGGAATCCTCAATGTTAATGGTTGTGAATCATTGACAACCTGTGAGTCATGTCTTCTTGGTAAGATGACCAAATCACCTTTTATCGAAAAAGGTGAACGAGCCAGTGATTTATTGATCCTTGTACATTCTGATGTATGTGGGCCAATGAGGTGGGTATTCATATTTCATTACGTTTACAGACGACCTTTCTAGGTATGGTTATGTCTATTTAATGAGATATAAATCTGAAGCATTTGAAATGTTCAAATTGTATCGTAATGAAGTAGAAAAACAAACTGGAAAGAGTATTAAAACTCTTCGATCAGATCGAGGAGGCGAATACCTTTCCAATGAGTTTTTGACATATTTAGGAGTGAATGGAATTCTCTACCAATGGACTCCTCCTGGTACACCACAGTATAATGGTGTATCAGAAAGAAGAAATCGAACTCTGTTAGACATGATTCGATCCATGATGGGGTTTGCTGATCTGCCTATATCCTTTTTGGGATATGCTCTTAAGTTAGCCTGCTACATTCTAAATAAGGTTTCAAGTAAGTCTGTAAATAAAACACCACATGAGATATGGACTGGACATAAGCCGATGCTCTCTCACCTTAGGATTTGGGGATGTCCAGCGTACGTCAAACGTTTGAAGACAGACAAACTTGAACCCAAGTCTGACAAATGTTTCTTTGTTGGTTATCCTAAAGAAACTAAAGGATATTACTTCTACTTTGCTGAAGAACAAAAGTTGTTCGTAAGCAATAGAGCTGTTTTCCTAGAGAAAGAATTCCTTAGTGAAGGAACTAAAAGCTCTAATGTTGAGCTTAGGGAAGTTCAACATGTAGAAGATCCGATACCATCTACTGAATCAATTGAGTTGGATTTGATTAGATCAGATCCAGAACTCATCTTAGATGCACCATTAAGGCGATCAGGTAGAGTACCACGTCAGCCAGATAGATATTACGGTTTTTTGGTCCGGAACGGGGATCCTATCGAATTTGATGAAAATGATGAGGATCCGATCACATATATGGATGCAATGCAGAGGGATGACTCTGATAAATGGCTTGGAGTCATGCAATCCGAAATGGAATCCATGAAGGTCAATGATGTATGGACATTAGTTGACCCATCCGAAGGGATTAAACCCATAGGGTGTAAGTGGATTTTCAAAAAGAAACGGGGCGCAGACGGAAAGGTAGAGACCTATAAAGCCCATCTGGTTGCTAAGGGATATCGTCAACGTTATGGTATTGACTATTACGAGATGTTTTCTCCTGTGGCAATGCTCAAATCCATTCGGATTATGCTTGCGATAGCAGCACACTTAGATTATGAGATCTGGCAGATGGATGTTAAAACCGCTTTTCTAAATGGAGATTTAGAAGAGGAGGTGTATATGATGCTACCTGAAGGTTTTATATCTGCAGATGAGTCTAAGGTGTGCAAGCTTCAAAAATCCATTTATGGATTAAAGCAAGCTTCATGGAGTTGGAACATACGATTTGATAAGGTGATCAAATCATATGGCTTCATTAAGAATGAAGAGGAACCTTGTATTTATAAATGGGTAAATAGTTCAGTTATTATATTTCTTATTTTGTATGTGGATGACATTCTCTTAATCGGAAATGACATTCCTGCATTACAAGGAATAAAGGTTTGGCTATCATCTCAATTTGCCATGAAGGATTTGGGAGAAGCATCTTACATCCTAGGGATGAAGATCTATAGAGATAGATCTAGAAGATTGCTAGGATTATCCCAATCCACATACATTGATACTATACTGAAGAGGTTCAGTATGATTAATTCTAAGAAAGGCTATCTTCCGATGGGCCATGGAATTAATCTCTCTAAAAGGGATTGTCCGACAACCCCTCAAGAAAGAGAAAGTATGGATAGAATTCCATATGCTTCGGCAGTGGGATCTATAATGTATGCCATAACATGTACTAGACCAGACGTGGCATACTCACTAGGAGTAGTGAGCAGATACCAGTCTGATCCAGGTAGCAACTACTGGAAGGTTGTAAAAACCATCCTTAAGTATTTGAAAAATACTAAAGATCAGTGGCTGGTCTACGGTGATTCTGACTTAAAACTTGAGGGATATACTGACTCAAGTTTTCAGTCAGATCAAGATGATAGCAAGAGCGTGTCGGGATATATCTTTATTCTTAAGGGTGGGGCTATCTGCTGGAAGAGTTCCAAGCAGCATACAGTGGCAGATTCTACATGTGAAGCAGAATATATCGCAGCATCTGATGCCGCCAAGGAAGCTGTATGGTTGCGAAAGTTCATCACCGAGCTTGGAGTGACACCCTCCATTGATGGTCCAGTGTCTATATATTGTGACAATACTGGAGCCATAGCTCAAGCAAGAGAACCCAAAGCACATCAGCGGACCAAGCATATTCTACGTCGCTACCATTTGGTTCGAGAGATCGTCGAACGAGGTGATATTGATCTTCAAAAGATTGACACAAAAGAAAATCTGGCTGACCCATTTACCAAAGTCCTCGGCATCAAAGAGTTCAACGAACACAACTCGAAGATGGGTATTAGATACTGTGCCGATTGGCTTTAGGCTAAGTGGGAGTTGTTGGAAATTGTATCCTAAATGTCAATCGTCAACATGTTGATGATTAAATGAATTGACAAATCAATAAAGTATTTTTTGGCATTATTCATCATTTTACATCTTTAAATGAACTCTTATATGATGAAGTCCTTAGGACTTATTAATGATAAAGGAGGATTTATCTTCGAGTCCTTAAACTAGTTCGCGACCAAATGATATGTTGTTACAAGGATGACAGCAAGATTAGATCGTTATGTGACATATACGTTGGTTGTCCTCTTAACCAAGGAGTGTGGAGACACTGGTATGCCACACAGGTGAAGTGTAGGAGTACATTTCACTGAACGTGACCAATTCCGGAACGCTCTACTGTCAAGAGATATTCCGAGTGGATATGGGTATAAGTTTGGCCCTCTGACCTGAGACCGCAATCTGTGACTAGCAAGCAACTCATTGTACTTTGGTACCGGACTACCTGGATTTCTAATTCAGTGACAGAAGGTCACTGGGTGCAGTCAAGTACTTGCGTAGTCAGTTGTGAGTCGAGATGGAATTGACCCCTCCTGGAAATAGGAGATAATGTCTTGTGATTAATTTAGCAAAACCTTGGTCAGGGTAATCCTAGTGAGGAGTCATGGGATATCTAAAGTTAATCACATAATGGATGTACTAATTATAGGATTGACAGTGAGCTCTAAGTCATCCTGGCATTAGGAGTCAAAGGGATTGAATTATACAGTAACCATAGTTCAGGATTCCAGAATATTTGCTTCGCATATATTCGGCCTATCCGGACGTCGGGTACCATTGCTAGATGGTCACATCGATTAGTGTAGGAAGTCGTTCCTATACTACCGGCTTAGGTTCGAACCTATGAGGTCACACGCATAGAAGATTCCTGATTGATCAAGAAGGCTGATGAATGATTAAGAATCATTCAGGGATAATTTGGTCAATTCGATTGGCAAATTATCTTATAAAATAATTAAAGTAATTATCGGAGGATTAATTAGTAATTAGATTGCTAATGAACTCAATTGGATTGAGTAATTAGACTAAGGATGAGCCAAATTGAATTAGATTCAATTCTGGGCTCAATCAGGGTTTTTGACCTGATTGGATTAGGTCTGAATCAAGAGGACTTAGGTTGACCAAATTAAATTAGATTAAATTTGTGCTTAATTAGGGATTGACCTAATTGGATTAGGTTCAACCCATGGTAATTGGATCATTCTAATTGTTAGGATTTAATTAAATTAAATGGGTTTGATCTGAAACTGTTCGGATCTTGAAATCCACTTGTCACATATCCATGCATGGCGCCATAAATTGATTTTTAATATGATTAAAAATTAATTTAATTTAATTAATGGTGCCATGGGACACTTGGCAACATCAGGGACCTCTTTCATCATTAGATGGGTCGAAATGGAGAGATAAATTCATGAAAAGAATTGGATAAGATCAAATTCTCTCTCTTCATGGCATATATCATCCTTATCTTTATCTCACTTCTAATTAAGGTTGAATTTCGAATTTAATCACCACAAAATCACCACATGACCCTCTAATCTGATTGGGGGCATGGGAATTTCGAAATTAAAAGAGAAAAAAAAAAGAAAAAAGAGAGAAAAAGAAGAAGAAAAAAGGAAAAAGAAAAGAGAGGAACCCTAGTTCATGCATGAAAAAATTCTGCATTCAATCTAGCTGACTTCTTCCTCCTCTAAGTCCATCGCGCCATTAGTTTTAGGGGTCCCTGATGAGAGTCTTTAGTCAGATCTAAGTCCTCTTCAATCCCTTTAAACCTTTCCTCCAAGTTCTTCCAAGAAGGCGGATCAAAAGTTGATAGCGTTTGGGAAGATCAAATTTCAGCCTCAAGAAATTCTGCGCAAGCTAGCACTTCCACAGGATTGGATCTCTTCAAGAACTTCGCGTGAACTTCTCGTAGAGGCCATTCGTGTGCGTGGCTGCGAAGTCAAAGATCAAATCTACAAGTTTCTTCCATCATAAAAGGTATTAATTCTATATTAATCTTTTTATTCTGGTGTCAAGATCTAGGTCCGATTCTCCGAGATTTTACCCTCTTTTGGGGCTCCTCACGGAGATATCTTCAGAATCCATTCAATGGATATTCAGAGATTAATTGGAATAGAGTTTTTAAGTTTCAGATCTGATAGTTAATCATGCATGAAAGTTTTAGCATAATTGTTTAAACGATTCCGGCATAATCCTATGTGTTCTTAAGGTGCTGATTTCTAGATTTGATCTTGTAAGCATGCATGAATTAAATTGTTTGATTCGATTTTTCCGCTGCATTTTAAAACTTAAAAAGAACTACGTATGGCTTGATCCCCCTTATGAAGGGGTACGTAGGCAACCCGATCAGGTTCAGCCATGGTTTTTTTTAAAAAAAAATCAGCATGCTTAACACCGAAGAACTTAGGATTCACTTTCAAGAATCTCAGTCCAAGTTTAATCAGGGGTCTAGGTTTGGTTGTCAATGAACGATCAACCTAAATCAATTAACATGTGTGGCCATGAATCAATGGAGAAAAATTTGTGGAGAGAGAAATAAGAGAGAAAAAGAGAGAAAGAGGAGAGAGAAGAGAAAAAGAAGAGAGAGACCCTCTCTTTTTCTTCTCCAAAGTAGGGGATTTGTCTCCCCCCTTCCTCCTCGATCGGACCTAGGTGCGGCCATGGCGGCCAGCCCTGACAGCCGCGGGAGGTGGTGAGGCAGGCTTGGCCAACCTCGGTGGCCGACAACAGTGAACAAAGCCAGTGGTGAGCGAAAACAGGCCGAATAGGGCTCCCCTACTTCGGGTGATTTTCCAGCGATTCGTCAGGCCAAAACTCGTCTAAACATAGCTAGAGAGAGAGTAAGAAGAAGAATTACCTTGGTACGGCAAGGTGGTCTGACAACTCTGTTTTCCGATTCCTGTTTACATAAAAATACGCTAACAGATCGTTGTTAGAACCGACAAACAAAGTTTAATTTAATTCTACTCTTACCTTTTCTACTCGAAGAATAGTGGTTGTAAGAGGTCGATACGCAGGAGACGATTGGAGTTACTTAAAAATAAAAACATTCACTTGGATTCAAAATCGATTTTTGAAAAACAAAAGAAAAACATCACTTCAAAGATGTTGATAGATTCTCTAGTCTACCGAAGAATATTTTTTAATTGAAATTAACTAGAAGACATATACTTAGATTCAAAGGGCATTTATATATTTAAGTAATCAAAGAAGAGCTTTGGCATAAATTAAAATGGATGAAACTAAGAGGATTGAAGCAAACATAAATTTCATAAAATAAGATTTAATGTATTGCATAAAAAAATTAAAATTTCAGCATAAATAAAATCTTAAAAGTAAAACTCTCCACCAAAATAAAATTCTTTAAAGTTAAAACTTAAAACATTGTTCTCAATTAAAACTCAAACTCAAAACACATTGTTCTCAATTAAAATTCAGACTAAAAACAACACATTGCTCTTAATTAAAATAAAACTAAAAACAACACATTGCTCTTAATTAAAATAAAACTAAACATAAAACATTGCTCTTAATTAAAATAAAACTAAACATGAAAAAAAAAGAAAAAAAAACAAAACAAAGCACTGTGCTCTCTTTGAAAACAGAGCATAAACACTCCTCCTCTCCCGACCCGCTCGTCTTCTCCTTCCTCTGCTCTTTGGAACCGACCACCCAGCCGAGAGCTCCCCTCCTTTGTTTCTTGGTCCACACCTCAGCCCCCCTCCTCCCTTGCCGATGGCTCCCTTATATAGATCCCCAGCAAGAGGTGTAGGGTTCTAGCATGTCATAATGGGCAGCGGAAGCTAGGAATTTTAAAATTTTCTTAATAAAGTCCCTATGCATGAAACCCTTTTAAGCCTAGATCACCTTAATGATTACAATCAAATAATATAAAATAAATACAGAATTAGTAGAATACCTCAAACGCTAATCCAAAGTGTACAATCTCCACGAGGCGTCCAAGTGTCCGCCCTCCAATGGTGATCCACACGAAAACTTGATCAAGACTTTAGCTCCAAAGACTTTTGATCCTTAATGCAGAATTCTTCTAAAGAACTCTAATGGCCTGCTTTCCTTCCTTTCTATTTTTCTTTAGCCTTCTAAAATCACTTCTAATCCTTTTGTCCTAAGGAAGACCACCTTGTCTTGGCTTAGGACACACTAGAAGCAATGTTAGAAAGAAAAAAACTAATGTAAGAAAGAAGGGATATGAGAGAGAGAGTTGGATTGATTTCCGATGATTAGAAAACACCGGGAGCATTCCTATTTATAGATGGCGTGGGGATGCATCACCAAAGGATGCATCCCATCCACAAATCCTTCAGATGGGGCGTGATAAGAGGAGAGAAGGCGCCACAAAAATAGGGAGAGGCGTATCAAAAGTGGTTAGGATAAGATCAAGCGCTTATGATGTGGCGCTTGATTCCCTAAGCACCTCTTCATGAAAATGCGCCGTACTCTTCCCTTTCTTCACTTCTTCTCACGCAAGAAAAATAGGAACCAACCTTATCCATTCATCAAGGGTTGATGATGATCCAAAGGCCATGAAAGAAGGCGCCATATATCCCTTAGGCGTGATGAAGAGAGAAGAGAGAGAATGGATAAGATCAAATAAATGGTTCATCCTTATCCATTTAATCTTCACGTATTCTCTCTCTTTCCTTCACCTATTTTTCATCTCCACGCCTCCCAATGATATCCATCACGTCATCACGATCTCCCATCATCCTATGATGAAAATCCAATGGCTCCAATTCATGGTGCCATCCATTTGATCCATCTCTTCATCCAAATGTTGATCCAACGGTCAAAAATGAATGATTTATCAAATCTAATCCAATTAGACTCAAACCAAGCCAATTAGGTGCCAACTCTTGGCTAACCCATATTAGAATATGATCTAATCAAATTAGATCAATTAAGAATCAGATTCGAATCCAATTCGAATCAGATTCGAATCCAGTTCGAATCAGGAGCTAAGGTTTGCAACACCTGCTAGGATGTTTATCTTGCAAACATGATCTAATCCAATTAGACCCTTGATAAGTTTTCTTGTGTGTGACCCATTGGGTTCCATACTTAGCCAGCAATAGGTGTGAGTGCGAGTTGACCCAACTTGATTAGAACTCTTC
Organism: Phoenix dactylifera; assembly: GCF_009389715.1. Taxonomy (NCBI): domain Eukaryota; kingdom Viridiplantae; phylum Streptophyta; class Magnoliopsida; order Arecales; family Arecaceae; genus Phoenix; species Phoenix dactylifera. Next base: position 78,581 of record NW_024068325.1, read on the forward strand.
TAATCGATTTAAGTCCAAACTGCGCGAACCCGAACTTAACAATTAGAATCCTTTCTAATTGGTGATCGAATTAAACTCTTTAATTCGATCAAACCTATAAGACAAGATTGACGTCTAGCAACGTGTCATGTCTACCCGGAAAATATGGAATTTGGTGGAAATACCAAAAATACCCTTCAGTGGCAAGTTACCATGCAATTCAATCCTTTAATCAAACTGCATCCCAAATATGTATATGAGTATGAATATATGTCAAACTCAATTTCATATTCATATTTTTCTCAATTTTTTAATGATAATTCAAATAATGAAACATTAGAAACTCTTTCTAATTTTCATCTGCTTTGATCAAAGGCTTCCTGAATTATCATATGATTAGAATAAATAGGATGCTATCTTCTCTTACTAGAAGTGATTAATTCCTTGTTGACCTACTCATAATCTTCGTACACAATCCACCATATCCAGAAGACCTCGTACATAACTTATTGTCATGAATGAGTGTAAACCAAAACATAGGTTCATGTGCACAAGATACCAGGTGATCTCAGGTCAAAGGATCAGTTGCACAACTCCCACTAAGAGAATCATCTTTTGACATGTAAGTAAGACTTCATAAGATTTCTCTTTGTAGGTCAATTCAGTGAACTCATTCTTCTAATGAGCACCCATATCTTTGTATTAGTGTCTCCACACAAATGATTGTGAGATCAATCATCCTCTGCATCGAGCATACATAAGACATGCCAGTCTTTCCGGTAATCATTGATCCCCGACTCAATGTACCAATGACTGAGAATATTTAAGATTAGGATTTTAGGATTTTAAGCCTCACTAGTATGATCTCATCATAGTCTTAAAACCATTGCCCTAATCTAAGGAGTTTATCATAAATATAATCAACAGCATATGATAAAACATAACACCTTTATTCATATTTAAATGTCATGTACATGATTTGGACAAATCAAAAGAAAAACCCTTCACAATACATATTGCGATTGGCTTGTAGGGCATCTACTCTTTCAATCTCCCACTTGCACTAAAGCCAATCGCTCTTATATTTTATCCCCATACAATCGAGGTGGCGATCGAACTGCCGTTGTGGTAGAGCTTTAGTGAACGGGGCAACGGGCCGTGCCGGGCCGGGCCGGCCCAGGCCCCCCGGGCCCAAAAACTAAACGGGCCGTGCCTGGCACGGCCCGCTTATGAAGCGGGCCGTGCCTGGCACGGCCCGTCCAGCACGGAAGGCCAGCCCGGCCCGGCCCCAGGCCCCTCTATTGGTGGGCCGGGCCGGGCACGGCACGCCACGGGCCGTGCCAGGCACGGCCCGTAACGGGCGCAAACGGGCCGTGCCAGGCACGGCCCGCAACGTCTCCAAACGGGCCGTGCCTGGCACGGCCCGTAACGGCTCCAGACGGGCCGTGCCAGGCACGGCCCGTCTGGAGAGGGGGGAGGAAAATAGCCGTTTCCAACGGCTATTTTCGTGAAAATGACTCTTTTACCCCTCCCAACAGTCCAATAACGGCTGAATTGAGGGATATTTTGGGAAAAATTTTTTTTTGAGCTTCTATAAATAGCCCATTCCTCCCTCATTCTCACCACACCAAACCTCTCATTCTCTCCTTCTCTACTGCTATTATTTCTCTCTTCTAAAGTGCTCTTCTAGCAATTTAATTTTTAGTTTGTTCAAGTGCTACACAAGAGGAGGTTCCTGTTGAGAAGAGAAGGTCGCTTCTGTTGAGAGCACAAGAGGAAGCTCGGAATCTCGGCTCTGCCTCTGCCCTCCGACCCTCTACTCAATTCCTCCTTGCGGTTAGTTTTTATTTTTTGAATTAATCATAGATATGTCATCTTTTGAGGAAAGTCAGTTTGGCATTCCTGTTTCTGAGGGAGAAGAAACTAATCCCCAACCCCCTGTTCCTAGTTCCTCTAGAACTGGTGAACCGAGTGAAGGTCAAACCTCTTCTCGTAAGAGGACTAGTACTGTATGGAATGAATTTGATAGAGTTATGGTTGAGGGAGTCTGGAAAGCTAAATGTAAAAAATGTGCCAAACTTTATAGTTGTAGTAGTAGTGGGGGAACAGGGCATTTAAAAAGACATCAAGAGAGTCATAGGATGCATGATTCTCATGCTCAAACTCAAAGTACCCTTAATATACAAGGGGGATTACTTGTAGGTAATTTTGCATATAATCATGAAAATCAAAGAAAAGCACTTGTAAAATGGATAGTTAAGGATGAATTACCTTTTAGTTTATGTGAATCTTTTAATTTTGAAGAATATGTTCAATTAAACCTACAACCTGCTTACAAAAGAACTAGTAGGCGTACATTTAGAAGAGTAGCTATGACCAATTTTTTAGCAATGAAACAAAATTTAATTGAAACACTTTCTACTTTAAATGTAAAAATTTCATTAACTTCTGATATTTGGTCAGCATCTGTAGGTAGTAATTGTTTTATTGCCATTACTGCTCATTATATTGATAATGATTGGCAATTAAATAAACGTATTCTTGCTTTTCGTGCTTTTGATTTTCCACATTCTGGGCAACAAATTTTAAATATAATTTATCAAACTGCATGTTCATATAATATTAATGATAAAATTATGTCTATTACTTTTGATAATGCATCTAATAATAATTCTACTGTTGTATTATTAAAAGACTCATTGCATCCCATATTAGATGGAAATTTACTGCATATTAGATGTGCATGTCATATCTTAAATCTTTCTGTTCAAGCTGGCATGGGCATGATTCAAGATGTGATTTCAAAAATTAGAAATGCAGTTTTTTTTATTCATGCTTCTAGATCAAGACTTCAAGAATTTAAGGAATTATGCATAAATCATGGTAAACATTTTAAAAAATTTAAACTTGATGTAATTACTCGTTGGAACTCCACATATAGCATGATACATGATGCATACCCATATAAAAATTTATTAAGTGCATATATTAATGATCGTGGATTAGGATTTACATTGACTGAAACTGATTGGAATAAAGGAAAAATTTTGGAAGATTTTTTGCTTAGTTTTTATAATGCTACCAATGTTCTTTCTGGTATTTATTACCCTACTTCATGTTCATTTTTACAACAAGCATATATAATTAGTCAAAAATTTGCAGAACATAGATATAATGATATTTTAATGCCTATTATTGACCTAATAGAATCTAAATGGAATGAGTATTGGGACAGGATATGTCCTATGCATAACTTAGCTGCTGTATTTGATCCTAGAGTTAAATTAAATGGCGTGCTAATTTTACTTGATGCATACTCTGAAAATATGAATCAAGATGCTGAATCTGCTAAAGATGAGGTAAAAAAACTTCTTTATGATATTTATGCTATATATGATGAAAAAATTCGTGGATCTAGAACACAAATACAAACCTCTATTTCTCCTTCTAGTAGTTCTCGTTCGTTATCTATTTTTTCATTCATTGCACAGAGAAGACACACACATGCTTCAAGTTCCTCTTCATCTTCTTCATCTTTAAGAAGTGAACTAGAATTTTATTTACGAAATGATCTTCATTCTGCATATGATGAAAATCAAATAGAGAATCTAGATGTATTATCTTGGTGGAAGAATGTTAGAAATCAATATCCTGTTATGTCTGCAATTGCACGCGATATTTTAGCTGTGCCGATGTCCACGGTAGCATCGGAATCCGCTTTTAGTGCAGGTCGGCGTGTTCTTGACGAAAAGAGAAGTAGGATGACGGGCGAAACGGTGGAGATGCTTCCTGCTTCAAGGATTGGCTGGATGCTGAGGGAAGACTTCAAGATAAAGGTGGACATAATACAACATCCTCTGATGATGATGATACAAACACTACTGAAGACTGAAGACTGAAGACTGAAGAGTGAATACTGATTCACTGAATCACTGATGATTAGTAAGATTTCTTAATTTTTTATAATTGTACATTTTTATTGTATTCTGGAGGTCAGACCAAGGTCCAAACCTCGGCCCTTTCTTAGTTTCTTATTGTATTCTAGAGGTCAGACCAAGGTCCAAACCTCCCTTCATGTACCATTTTGATTTAAATTAATAAACTGGTAGGGGTCTATGCCAAACCCCCCACCATTAAGGTGGCTTTATATTCATAAATCATAAATTCTTAGTGTTCAATATTTATTAATTTATTAAAAAATTTATGAAGCATTAATTTTTATCGGGCCGAGCCGGGCCCAGGCCCGGACCGTGCCAGGCCCGCGTGCCAGCCCGGCCCAGGCCCTTATGGGCCGTGCCGTGCTGGCCCGCAGGCCGTGCCGTGCTTGGCCCGCGGGCCTAGACCGGGCCGTGCCGGCCCAGGCCCGAAGCGGGCCGTGCCAGGCACGGCCCGCTGGCCAGGACCCTCTAGCCCAGCACGGCCCTCTCAAAGGGGCCGTGCCAGGCACGGCCCGGCACTGTAGCTAGCGGGCCGTGCCAGGCACGGCCCGCTTCGTGCCGTGCCGTGCCGGGCCGTGAGCGGCCCGGCCCAGTGCCCATCTCTATGAACGGGTCTGCTAGGTTGTTCTTGGTGTCTACTCGTTCAATGACTATGTCTTGTCTCTCGACAATCTCTCGAACAAGATGGAAGCGTCTTAGAATGTGCTTGGATTTGTGATGAGACCTTGGTTCCTTCGCTTGAGCAACAGCTCCAGTGTTATCACAATAAACTGGGACTGGTCCAGCAATCTCGGGAACTACTCCTAACTCAGAGATGAACTTCTTCATCCAGACAGCTTCCTTAGCGGCTTCACTTACAGCCATGTATTCTGCCTCAGTAGTTGAGTCAGCTACAGTTTGCTGTTTGGAACTCTTCCAGCTCACTGCACCACCATTTAGGATAGAGACATACCCTGAAGTGGACTTGCTATCATCTGGGTCTGATTGAAAACTAGAATTAGAAAATCCTTCTAGTTTCAACTCAGATCCTCCATAAACTAGAAAAATATCTTTAGTCCTTCTCAAGTACTTAAGAATATTTTTCACAGCTATCCAATGATCCTCTCCTGGATCAGCCTGGAATCTACTTGTTATGCCTAAGGCATAAGCAACATCAGGCCTAGTACATAGCATAGCATACATAATCGATCCTACTGCCGAAGCATAGAGAATAGAATTCATTCTATTCCTCTCTTCAGATGTTTTAGGAGACATCTTCTTAGAGAGACATATGCCATGACTCATAGGCAAATAACTTCTTTTACTTTCTTCCATGCTGAATCTTTTCAGCACATTATCTATGTACCTAGACTGGGACAAGCCTAGCATCCTTTTAGATCTATCCCTATAGATCTTTATACCAAGTATATAGGATACTTCTCCCAAGTCTTTCATGGAAAAGCTTTTTGACAGCCAAGTCTTGACCGATTGTAACATTGGAATATCATTTCCAATGATCAGTATGTCATCTACATACAATATTAAGAAGACAATGGCACTCCCACTAGTCTTCTTGTACACACATGGTTCATCCACATTTTTGATAAAACCAAACTCTTTGACTGTTGTATCAAAACGGATGTTCCAACTCCTCGATGCTTGCTTTAATCCATAAATGGATCTCTTAAGCTTGCATACTTGATTTGCTCTCTTACTTGAGACAAATCCTTCTGGCTGTGTCATGTAAACCTCTTCCTCAAGATAACCATTAAGGAAGGCGGTTTTGACATCCATCTGCCAGATTTTATAATCATAGTATGCAGCTATTGCAAGCAAAATCCGAATAGATTTGAGCATAGCTACTGGCGAAAAAGTTTCATCATAGTCAATTCCTTACTTTTGCCTGAAACTTTTTGCCACCAATCTAGCCTTGTAGGTTTCTACTTGGCCATCTGCTCCAATCTTTTTCTTATAGACCCATTTGCAACCTATAGGGTTTACACCCTCTGGTGCATCAACCAAAGTCCATACTTGGTTGGTATACATAGAATCTATTTCGGATTTCATGGCTTCTAGCCATTTGTCAGAGTCACTACTCATGACAGCTTCCGAATAGGTCAGAGGATCATTATTCTGAACAATGTGGGCTTCATCATTCTCAATGATGAACCCATACCTCTCAGGTGCTCTTCGCACTCTATCTGACCTTCGGAGAGGAGATGTGTGTTGTGGTTGTACCTCATCAATGGGTACATCTGGTTGAAGAATTTCTTGTGTTTCTATTTGTAGGTCTTGAACTTCTTCAAGTTCAATTTTTCTATCCTTGCCCTTTTCTAAGATAAACTCTTTTTCTAAGAAAATGGCATGCCTACCTACAAAAACTTTTTGTTCGGTAGGATGATAGAAGATGTATCCTATACTATCTTTAGGATAACCTACAAAAATATATTTATCTGATCTAGCACTTAGCTTGTGTCCAAAATTTCTTTTGACATAAGCTTGACAACCCCATATCTTAAGATACTTAAGATTAGGCTTCTTTCCTCTCCATATCTCATATGGAGTGCTAGGTACAGACTTAGAAGGTATCCTGTTTAATATTAGTGCAGCAGTCTCTAGGGCAAAACCCCAGAAAGAAATAGAAAGATCAGTAAAGCACATCATGGACCTTACCATATCTAATAGAGTACGATTCCTCCGTTCAGCTACACCATTTAATTGTGGCGTATACGGAGGTGTCCATTCAGAGAGAATGCCCTTTTCTTTAAGATGATTTAAAAACTCACTAGAAAGGTATTCACCTCCTTGATCAGATCGAAGGATTTTAATACACTTTCCGGTTTGTTTTTCAACCATACTTTGATACTCTTTAAACTTATCAAAAGCTTCGGATTTATGTTTCATAAGATACACATATCCGAATCTTGATAAATCATCAGTGAATGTGATGAAGTAAGAGTATCCACCTCTAGCTGGAGTTGTCATAGGACCACATACATCTGTGTGTATAAGTCCTAATAACTCACTTGCCCTTTCTCCATGTCCAGTGAACGGACACTTAGTCATTTTACCCATAAGACAAGATTCATAAGTTCCTAATAATTCATAATCATAAGGATCAAAAAACTCTTCTTTGTATAACTTGTTGATTCTTGATTCACTTATGTGACCAAGTCGACAATGCCAAAGAAGGGTGTTATTTACTTCCTCTCTCTTTCTTTTATTGCTTTTATTAATATGAAAGACATTGTCATTAAGTAATAAAACAAGAAGACCATTTTCCATAATGCCATTGCAAAGATGCTTATTAGAAAAATAAATAGAGCAACCATTGCCCTTTCCATTAATTTCAAATCCTTTCTTTAACAACAAAGGAATGGAAATTACATTTCTAATAATTTTGGGCATATAATAACAATCTTCTAATTGTAGGAGCTCTCCCGAAGGTAACTCCAAGTTGTAAGTTCCAACAGCTTCAGCCTGGATGGACTCTCCTCCAGCGCCATACAGCTCGAAGTCACCTTTCTTCAAAATTTTAATTTTCTGTAGTCCATGCAAAGATTTGCAAATGTGAAAACCACAGCCGGTATCCAATACCCATGAATTTGAATTTGAAGAACTTAATGACAAGTTGGCATGTAACATAAACATACCTTTTGATGCAACTCTTGCATCGGTCTTCATACTTGCAAGAAAACTCTTGCAATTCCTTTTCCAGTGTGCAGCTTTGCCGCAATGAAAACAGGTATTTGATCCGGAGTTTTTCTTTCCTTTTTTTCTTTTTGATGCTACTCTTAGGGTTCAATCTTTTCTTAGAACCCTTATTGCCCGATTTTCTCTTAGAGGTGCCATCTATAAGAAGGAGTGGACCTTTATCCTTCTTAATATGGCCTTCAGCTGTTTTGAGCATATTTAACAGCTCAGGCAGGGAGGTGTTCCGCTTGTTCATGTGAAAGTTCACAACAAACTGAGAGAATGAATCAGGCAGTGATTGCAGGATCAAATCCTGACTGAGCTCACTATCCATAGCAAAACCTAATTGACTTAATCTAGTGATTAAGTCTATAACCATAAGAACATGGTTTTGCACTGGAGTTCCTTCATTCATTCTAGCACGGAACAACTGCTTAGATATCTCATACCTAGCAGTCCTGCTTTGTTCTCCATACAACTCTTTTAAATTGAGAAGTATGGATTGAGTGTCCATGCCTTCATGTTGTCTCTGTAATTCATTGCTCATAGAGGCAAGTATGATACATTTGACAGACAAACTGTCATTTTTCCACATCTTATGTGTGGCAACCTCCTCTTCTGTAGCATCATCCCCTAGATCTCCAAGATCAGGAGTTTCAAGTATATAGGAAATTTTCTCCTGAGTGAGTACTATCTTTAAATTCCTCAACCAGTCCGCATAGTTTGGTCCGGTCAACTTGTTGGCATCTAAGATGCCTCTTAGTGAAAGTGAAGCCATTTAATAATTCTACATATGCAAGAACATAACTAATATAAGCAGACCAATCATGATGACATGTTTGCAACTAGATAAGGACTTTAATCTAATTTGTCTCCTACTATTTTTATCGAATATCATAGCCCTCTCCTATGATAAACATGAAAATATAATTTTTCTTAGTAGGGTTGAGATCCTAATTCATCATAAAAAGCCTTGTGTTTACACAACAAACTCTTATGAGTTCAAAGGTAGGAAACTCTTTCCAATTGCATCTCATGCAATTCTCAACTTTATCTTGTCCTCTTAAAATACTTATTGCCTTGTGTTAGCACAACAAACAATAATATTTTAGTTAAGTCAAACCCTTCATTTCCATATAGTCATATTCGAATAATATTGCCCTTGTGGTTACACAACAAGGCAATATATTAAAATATGCCATAAGCATCTTAATGCACCAAGACAGTATAACATCAGTCCCTATTGCAAGTTTTGTGTTAGCACAACAAACTAGCATGGATCTTGACATAATAATATCGAGGCATGAAGGAAGGCTATCAATAGTGTTATATCAACATTAAGCTTATCCATAATAGACAATCAAACAATTGGCCAGGTAAGCAGGTGGGAGGCTCCCCTTACTCAAAGAGTAAGGTCCTAATTAAGTAACCACCTTTAGTGCTTTCCTTAGACACCAATTAGATTAATTGTTCTAGAATGGGTTAGCTCAAAGTTTTTCAACACTATGACTTAATATAATTTTTATTGAGGGCTTACTAGTCTCTAGCACATTCTTTAATTGTAACATATATTTAACATATCTAAAATAAGCTATCATGCATCATAGCTATCTCATAGCATGTATAAATCATAAGCAACTAATTAACATGCTTCAATATATCTTCATATGGAAAATTTCATATCATGACATTTTATTACATATCATATCATATATGAATCATATATTTCAGCATTTCATTAAGCATATGACATTACTATCTCATAGTAAATTAATAATCATACATCATGCATTATTATTTGATTGAACCAATTAAGGATAGCTCTGATACCACTGTAGGGTTCTAGCATGTCATAATGGGCAGCGGAAGCTAGGAATTTTAAAATTTCTTAATAAAGTCCCTATGCATGAAATCCTTTTAAGCCTAGATCACCTTAATGATTACAATCAAATAATATAAAATAAATACAGAATTAGTAGAATACCTCAAACGCTAATCCAAAGTGTACAATCTCCACGAGGCGTCCAAGTGTCCGCCCTCCAATGGTGATCCACACGAAAACTTGATCAAGACTTTAGCTCCAAAGACTTTTGATCCTTAATGCAGAATTCTTCTAAAGAACTCTAATGGCTTGCTTTCCTTCCTTTCTATTTTTCTTTAGCCTTCTAAAATCACTTCTAATCCTTTTGTCTTAAGGAAGACCACCTTGTCTTAGCTTAGGACACACTAGAAGCAATGTTAGAAAGAAAGAAACTAATGTAAGAAAGAAGGGATATGAGAGAGAGAGTTGGATTGATTTCCGATGATTAGAAAACACCGGGAGCATTCCTATTTATAGATGGCGTGGGGATGCATCACCAAAGGATGCATCCCATCCACACATCCTTCAGATGGGGCGTGATAAGAGGAGAGAAGGCACCACAAAAATAGGGAGAGGCGTATCAAAAGTGGTTAGGATAAGATCTAGCGCTTATGATGTGGCGCTTGATTCCCTAAGCACCTCTTCATGAAAATGCGCCGTACTCTTCCCTTTCTTCACTTCTTCTCACGCAAGAAAAATAGGAACCAACCTTATCCATTCATCAAGGGTTGATGATGATCCAAAGGCCATGAAAGAAGGCGCCATATATCCCTTAGGCGTGATGAAGAGAGAAGAGAGAGAATGGATAAGATCAAATAAATGGTTCATCCTTATCCATTTAATCTTCACGTATTCTCTCTCTTTCCTTCACCTATTTTTCATCTCCACGCCTCCCAATGATATCCATCACGTCATCATGATCTCCCATCATCCTATGATGAAAATCCAATGGCTCCAATTCATGGTGCCATCCATTTGATCCATCTCTTCATCCAAATGTTGATCCAACGGTCAAAAATGAATGATTTATCAAATCTAATCCAATTAGACTCAAACTAAGCCAATTAGGTGCCAACTCTTGGTTAACCCATATTAGAATATGATCTAATCAAATTAGATCAATTAAGAATCAGATTTGAATCCAGTTCGAATCAGATTCGAATCCAGTTCGAATCAGGAGCTAAGGTTTGCAACACCTGCTAGGATGTTTATCTTGCAAACATGATCTAATCTAATTAGACCCTTGATAAGTTTTCTTGTGTGTGACCCATTGGGTTCCCATACTTAGCCAGCAATAGGTGTGAGTGCGAGTTGACCCAACTTGATTAGAACTCTTCTAATCGATTTAAGTCCAAACTGCGCGAACCCGAACTTAACAATTAGAATCCTTTCTAATAGGTGATCAAATTAAACTCTTTAATTCGATCAAACCTATAAGACAAGATTGACGTCTAGCAACGTGTCATGTCTATCCGAAAATATGGAATTTGGTGGAAATACCAAAAATACCCTTCAGTGGCAAGTTACCATGCAATTCAATCCTTTAATCAAATTGCATCCCAAATATGTATATGAGTATGAATATATGTCAAACTCAATTTCATATTCATATTTTTTTCAATCTTTTAATGATAATTCAAATAATGAAATATTAGAAACTCTTTCTAATTTTCATTCTGCTTTGATCAAAGGCTTCCTGAATTATCATATGATTAGAATAAATAGGATGCTATCTTCTCTTACTAGAAGTGATTAATTCCTTGTTGACCTACTCATAATCTTCGTACACAATCCACCATATCCAGAAGACCTCGTATATAACTTATTGTCATGAATGAGTGTAAACCAAAACATAGGTTCATGTGCACAAGATACCAGGTGATCTCAGGTCAAAGGATCAGTTGCACAACTCCCACTAAGAGAATCATCTTTTGACATGTAAGTAAGACTTCATAAGATTTCTCTTTGTAGGTCAATTCAGTAAACTCATTCTTCTAATGAGCACCCATATCTTTGTATTAGTGTCTCCACACAAATGATTGTGAGATCAATTATCCTCTGCATCGAGCATACATAAGACATGCCAGTCTTTCCGGTAATCATTGATCCCCGACTCAATGTACCAATGACTGGGAATATTTAAGATTAGGATTTTAGGATTTTAAGCCTCACTAGTATGATCTCATCATAGTCTTAAAACCATTGCCCTAATCTAAGGAGTTTATCATAAATATAATCAACAGCATATGATAAAAACATAACGCCTTTATTCATATTTAAATGTCATGTACATGATTTGGACAAATCAAAAGAAAAATCCTTCACAATACATATTGCGATTGGCTTGTAGGGCATCTACTCTTTCAAGAGGGATGCTGATCACGGAATGCGGTGGAGAGGGGCTGGCCACGGGATGGAAGAAGAAGGCAGACGCGATCAATGGGGCTTCACGAGCGGCTGGGATGGAGTGCTAATCCAGAAGCTTTGGAAGAGGAGGAGACGTGGATCCGGGCGCTGGGAGGAGCCGATCACGGGAGGACGCCATTCACAGACGCGGTGCTGGCAGTGACGGCTCCGAGATGGCTGGGCTGCATTCGAAACGGGCGCCTGGGATCTGGGACGTTGCATCGGTCGCGGAATGGAAGGAGCTGGGAATCCGAAAGAGGAATGCGAACGGGCTGAAGCGGCTGTGAGGCGCTGGGATTTGGATGATGGGTGGAATCTTTGGGTGCCGGATTGGGGCGTTCATGGGCACGGGAGAGCTGGCAGCGACGGGAGAAGAAGGAGGAGAAATGATCATGGCTTGCTTCCTTCGGGCTATGCCTGGGATCACGGGATGCTGTGAGGCGCGGTGGAGACGCGCTGGCAGCGATGCGGCTGGCTGGGTGGATCGTGGAGGATGTGGACTGCACGTGGTAGACTGGAAATGGAAGAAGTTGCTGGCACGGTGGCTGGCACCGATCCGAAACGGAAGATGCCGTGGATCCGGGCGCTGGGATCTTGATCACGGGAAGAGCTGGGATTACGGCTTGAAATCAGAAGGGAGGAGACGCGCGTGGGATGAGCTGGGGTCTCCCATGATCGCACGGAATGGGGCCGCGCTGGGGATGAACTGGGTTTGCGGGATGCCTGTGAGGATCCTGGAAGCTTGGAGCTGGGGGAAGGATGGCGACTGTGATGCACTGTGGGAGGCTGGGAGGAATGGATTTATTTTGGAATGTTGATGATTGGCTGGATGGCTGAGAAGGAAATGATCGCGGGGCCTTGATGAGGGATTGATTTGGAAGGTGATCTGATGGACGGCGCGGGATTTCATGCTTGCATGGCAGCTGGGGAATTTGTTGAGCTCGGGCTGCCGGGCATCGGGCTCAAACCCAATGTTATTGGGTCTCTTGAATTTCTTGCACTCAAACACAAATACAACGTTAATTAATTAATTTTATCATTAAAGATTAACTATAATACTAATTAAGATGGTACGACGATTGTACTTTTGTGCTCTCATCACACCCCCCAACTAGCTTATTGCTAGTCTCTAGCAATTTAGTGCGAAAATGAAAAAATAAGAGTGCAAAAGTGTTATTTATTATATAAATATACTAAGATAAATACTCACTTTCGTAGAGCATTACGATTGCACTTAGCACGTGTAACAAGCCGTTAAACCCCTAGGTTACCCTAGTGGATGAGTGTTGTCTCGTGAGGGTTTGCAATGAAGTTACCTACAAACTTCATTAGTCAGAAATTTCCAATTTTTAACTCGAAATTTGAACAAGTATTACTGTGTGAAACTAGAATTGCAAGGACAATAGAGACTTGTTGCTATCATATTTAAGCAGACTTTAACTCAAGTTTCATTACACCCATCTATCTGCTAACAAGTCAAGAATGTAGTGAGGTGCAAGATAGTATCATATAAATGAGTGGCTTCCACTTACTTCCAACATGATCACTCCAATTTTCAAAACTTTCTAGAGTTAAATGGTAATGAACACCCCTGATTTATTTATTATTATTATTATTATTATTATTATTATTATCAGACTGAATGCTAAGAAGAATGACTTGTGCAATATCTAGCCTTATTAAGCTTTCTAGCTAACCCATGTAGCGAGTGTTAGGCCAATGACTTCCGATCCAGATGGCTCAGGGCACTAGGTGTAAAGACACCCTAACAGGCTTAATAACTCAAGTTAACTAGGCTTCAAGGCCAAATTAGTCACTCAGAGTTTAATCTCAGTCATCCTCACCTTTTTACGCGAACACTCGCTGCTTGCCAGGTAAGAGGTCCGGTTACTCAGTGAGAAGACTTAAAATAAACTCATTATTTTATTTTATTTTATCTTTTTTTTTGATTAGGGTGTTCATCACACATATAACTTTAAATTATCCCAAAGATTATAAGTATTCATATTAGTTGTAAGTTTACATACCCCACTATTCATGTGTTTACGTGTAGGTGCTAAATCATCTTGTATCATGTTAGCAGAAGATAGGTGGGACGAAAACTCAAGCTAGAACTGCTATCATATTTCTTAACTCAAAGCTATTGTCAAAGCAATTCCTAGTTTGTATAGCCAAAAAGATTAGAATTTGAGTTAAAAATTTGAAATCCCTTCTCCTCTTTTTTTTTCAAATCTTTATAGGTAGAAAAATCAAAAATATTCTCACCCCCATACCTAAATCTAACATTGTCCTCAATGTTAAAGAAAATTTAACGCAGTAATAGGACAGAGGAGAAGTTACCTGATATGGGTAGGTAAATTGACTATTGGGGGCAAAAACCTCCAAACCTGCATGTTAGTAATTATATTATATTATTTTATTTTATTTTATTTTTATTTTTATTTTTTTAAAAAATCTTTTTAGGCAGAAAAATCAAAAATATTCTCACCCCCATACCTAAATCTAACATTGTCCTCAATGTTAAAGAAAATTTAAAGCAGTAATAGGACAGAGGAGAAGTTACCTGATATGGGTAGGTAAATTGAATTGGGGCAAAATCCAAACCTGCATGTTAGTAATTTATTTTTTTTAATTTTATATATTATTATTATTTTTTTAATAATATTTCATGTTGGGTTGCCTCCCAAGAGCGCTAAGTTTTATGTCTTCAGCCAGACAATGATTCACTCATAATAGACAGGGTCGGTCAGAAGTGTCTCCTCGACTTCTGGACTCAGATACTCAAGGTATGGTTTTAAACGATGTCCATTGACTTGAAAGGACCTACCATCCTTAGTATTGCATATTACTACGCACCATGCGGTGCACTTTCTCTACTGTGTATGGGCCAGTCCAGCGAGATTTAAGTTTTCCAGGGAATAGATGTAATCGAGAATCATATAAAGAACTTTTTGTCCTTGGTGAAACTCTTTACGAGTAATCATTTTATCATGCATGACTTTCATGCGATCCTTGTACTTCTTAACACACTCGTAAGCATCGTTCCTAATTTCTTCAAGCTCGTCGAGCTGAAGCTTTCTATGTTCTCCGCCTTGTCGAGATCGAAATTTAGCGTTTGATTGCCCAATAGGCCTTGTGTTCTAACTCGACAGGTAAATGGCAAGCCTTGCCATAGACAATCCTATATGGGGACATTCCAATTGGTGTTTTGTAGGCCGTTCGATATGCCCACAATGCATCTGTTAACCTAAGGGACCAATCCTTTCGAGATGGATTGACAGTTTTTTCAAGGATGGTCTTGATTTCTCTGTTGGAAATCTCAACTTGTCCACTCGTTTGTGGATGATATGGTGTACCGACCTTGTGGGTGATGTTGTACTTCCTAGCAAGGGCTTTAAAAATTCTATTGCAAAAATGTTTCCCCCCATCACTAATGATAGCACGAGGGGTGCCAAAGCGAGCGAAGACAGACTCCTTAAGAAACTTGATCACTACTTTGTGATCATTGGTCTTACATGCGATAGCCTCAATCCACTTGACACATAGTCAACAGCTAGGAGTATGTACTGGTGCCCAAATGACATAGGAAAAGGACCCATAAAATCAATACCCCAAACATCAAAGATTTCTACAATTAAGATCGGGTTCAGGGGCATCTCATTTTTTCTTGAAATTTTTCCTAGTCTTTGACATCGGTCACATGCTTTACAATACTCGTGTGAGTCATGAAATAGTGTGGGCCAATAGAATCCGCACTGCAAAACCTTTGCAGCCGTCTTTTTACCACTGAAATGACCACCACAAGCGTGGTCATGACAAAAGGAAAGGACTTTCCTTTGTTCGTATTCAGGGATACACCGTCGGATGATCTGATCAGGGCAATATTTAAATAGGTATGGTTCATCCCAAAAATACCACTTCACACGAGCTAGGAAGCGAAATTGCTCCTGTTTGGTCCAAGAGCTGGGCATTTGTTCAGTAAAGGTAGTTGACTATGTCAGCATACCATGGAACATTGGTATGGGAAATCATCATTTATTGTTCATCCGAAAAGTTTCGGATACAGGTAAGGATTCTGCAGATGACTCAACAATCAGTCTGGACAAGTGGTCAGCTACTACATTTTCAGATCCCTTTTTATCTCGAATTTCGAGATCAAATTCTGGAGCAATAGGATCCAACGAATGAGCCTTGCCTTAGCATCCTTCTTTGTGAGAAGGTACTTAAGGGCGGCATGATCGGAATAAACAAGAACCTTAGATCCTATCAGGTAGGGACGAAATTTATCTAGAGCAAAAACAACTGCCAACAATTCTTTTTCAGTGGTGGAATAGTTGAGTTGGGCGTCATTCAGAGTTTTGCTCGCATAATGAATAACATGGGGAAGCTTCTCTACTCGCTGACCTAAGACAGCACCTATGGCATAATCGGATGCATCACACATGATTTCAAAAGGACGACTCCAATCAGGACACCTTATGATGGGTGCTGAAGTTAGTTCAGACTTTAGTCTTTCGAAAGCAGTTATACAAATTGGCGAAAAATTAAAAGTAGCATCTTTCGCCAACAAATCGCATAAGGGTTTCGACAATTTACTGAAATCCTTGATAAAGCGGCGGTAAAAACCCGCATGCCCTAAAAAGGATCTGATTTCCTAACAGTTTTGGGAGGTGGCAATTTAGCAATTAATTCTACTTTGGCCTTATCCACCTCAATTCCCTTTGTGACACAATGTGTCCAAAACAATACCTGATTCTACCATGAAATGACATTTTCCCAGTTAAGAACTAATTTTTCTCTTTACATCGTTCTACAACAAGGTCAAGTGTAGACATTCATTAAAATTAGATCCGAATACAGAAAATCATCCATAAAAACTTCTAAAAATTTCTCCACCATGTCGGAGAAAATACTCATCATACACCGTTGGAATGTAGCGGTGCATTGCATAACCCAAAAGGCATGCGACGATAGGCAAAAGTGCCATAAGGACAGGTGAATGTGGTTTTCTCTTGATCCTCACGTGCAATTGGAACTTGGTTATATCCAGAATAACCATCAAGGAAACAGTAATGAGAGTGGCCAGCTAGACGTTCTAACATTTGTCAATGAAGGGTAGTGGGAAGTGGTCTTTCCTAGTCATGGCATTCAGCTTTCTGTAGTCGATGCATACTCGCCATCCAGTTTGGATTCGAGTGGGACTAACTCATTGTGTCATTTTTCATCACAGTAATTCCAGATTTTTTGGTACGACTTGAACTGGGCTCACCCACTGGCTATCAGAAATAGGATATATAATCCCTGCATCTAAGAGTTTAATGATTTCAGCTAGAACTACATCCTTCATGACTGGTTAAGTCGCCTTTGTGGTTCTCTAGAGGTTTTTGCATCTCTTCTAGATGATTTTATGTTGGACCACAGAAGGGCTAATCCCCTTAATATCAGCTATAGACCAGCCGATCGCTTCTTGATTTTCTGAAGGATTTAACAACTTCTCTTCCTGTTCTTAGTTAAATTTGATGCAATAATAACAGGTAAGGTGTTGTTGTCCCTAGAAATGCATATTTTAGGTTTTCAGGCAGATCTTTAAGTTCAAGCTGGGGAGGTTTGACACTTGAAGGTACTAGCTGGGATTCAGGTATAGGTAATGATTCAAATTTAGTAGCCCATCTGCTAGTATCCATTACAGGAATGGAATCTACAATGCATTAACCTCCTGATTCGACTCTTCCTCACAATCTTGACTGAATTGGGCCAAACATCTTTCTAGTGGATCAGAATAACTTGATTCCTCGAAGGACTTGCTGATTATTTTCAATCATGTGAATTTCTTCTAAATCGTCCATCTCAGATGGTTGATTACTACTGTGAAAGACATTGAGTTGGACGGTCAAGTTTCCAAATGCTAAGGTCATTATCCCATTTCGGCAACTGATCACAGCATTTGAAGTGGCCAAAAATGGTCTACCAAGGATTACCGGGATGTGACTACCTGGTTTTTCACTGGTTCAGTTTCGAG
The DNA here is from genome assembly GCF_009389715.1 of Phoenix dactylifera. Lineage (NCBI taxonomy): Eukaryota > Viridiplantae > Streptophyta > Magnoliopsida > Arecales > Arecaceae > Phoenix > Phoenix dactylifera. Next base: position 96,456 of record NW_024068325.1, read on the forward strand.
GACTACAAAATCCACAGGGTAGTAAAACTCATTTACCTTTACAATTACATCCTCTACAATTCCCTTAGGATACTTCACAGTCCTATCTGCTAATGACAAAGTAATGTTTGTGGGCTTTAATTCCCCCAAACCTAGTTCGGTGTAGACAGAATAGGGTAATAGGTTTACACTTGCTCCTAAGTCTAATAGGGCTCTCCGAATGATGGTTTCTCCTATTTTAATTTCAACAGTGGGGCAACCAGGGTCCTTGTATTTTGGGGCAATCTGTTGTTGAATAAGAGATGAGGCTTGTGCCGCCATCACAGCTTGCCTAGGAATACTGGTTTTTCTTTTCACCGTGGTTAGTCTTTTAAGAATTTTGTATAGGAGGGGATCTGTCTGATGGCATCTAGGAAGGGTAAATTTATTTGGACATTTTTAAAGACTTCCATGATTTCATCGTACTGAGATTTTTTCTTTGAGTCTTGTAGTCTACTAGGAAAGGGAGCCTTAGGTGTGTAGTCTCTATTGGTTTCTCCTCTATTCCTTGTGTTCCCTGTTCTTGTGCCTTTTTCTGGGTGGGGTTTGGTTCATGCTTTTCTTCTTTTTCTTGCACAGGAAGTTGGACTTTGTTGTCCACTTGCTTGCCAGACCGTAAAGTGGTAATTGCCTGGACTTCATGGGTAGGGTTTCCATTAGAATCAATCTGAAACTGGCCTCTCGGCCCTTGATTCTGTTGCCTACTAGGGTTAGGCACTGGCTGACTGGGCAATTCACCTCTCTTCCTATCCCCTAGAGAGTTAGCTATTTGGCTCAGACTAACCTCAAGTTTTGCAATCGCTTGCGCATGGAATTGGTTAGTCTGGGTTTGAGCCATGTTGGTCTGTTGTTGCTGTTGGATGAAGTCTTGTTGCTGCTTCATCATGTTAGCCATCATGGCTTCAATGATGTAGTTTGCTGAGGGATAGGGGCACTATAAGTAGGAAGGTGGAGCCAATGATTGGTTTATTTGTGATGGACCTATCCTGGAAAATTCTTCTGAAAACCTGGTGGACCACCTTGATGCTGAATAGGTTCATTTTGCTTGTATGAGAAATTTGGGTGGAACCTATTATCAGGGTGGTAGACTGGGCTGAATGAATTGGGAGTGGGCTTCTTGAAGGCACTATATGAGTTTAGAGCATTTGCCTGCTCAGCCTTAATGTTGGGTAAACTAGGACAACACTCCACTAGATGCTCAGAACTGTTACACAAGATACATAAACTATGTGACTCGTGATCCACTTTCATGATGGGATTTAACTCTTTATATGAACTCGAGCTAGTGGAAACAGTGAAAGCATCAAACTTTTTGCTTAAGTTGTTCATTCCAGTCACCAGATTGGACATGACATTTTTGAGTTCTGGGTCTGCTTTCATTTCATAATTACCTGGTTTTCTAGACCCGAACTCATCTCTATTTACTTCCTCACCATAGCTACTCCAATTTTGGGCGTTCTCGGCTAAGTCAACAAGAAATTCATAGGCTTGATCCGGGGTTTGGTTCATGAACCTACCCTTGTGCATGGACTCAATCATGTTTCTATGTGCCGGAGGTAGTCCTTTATAAAAGAAATGACTAGATCAGCCTTGTCAAGCCCATGGTGCGGGCACTTGACCAAAAGATCATGGAATCTTTCCAAAGTTGGAAAAATTCCTCCTCAGATTTTTCTCTAAAAGTTCTGATGGCATCCTTAATTTTTTCAGTTTTTACCATGGGATAGAACTTAGCCATGAACTTCCTAGATAGTTGTTCCCATGATGTGATGGAATTTGAAGCAAGGGAATACAGCCATGCAGCAGCACGATCCTCTAAAGTCATGGGAAACAACCTTAATTTAATACCCTCTTCATCTAAATTTTGATTTCTAAACGTTTGACAGATTGTCAAAAATTTGTTTAGATGAATGTAGGGTTGTTCACTCTCGAACCCATGAAACTTGGGTAACATGTTTATTGTTGCAGCCCGAATCTCGAATTGGGCTGCATTATTAATTGGTAATACTATGCAAGTAGGGGGACTAGCGGATGCGGGTGCGAACAACTCATTAAGTTCTAATATGTTCACCCATTGTAGAGATTGACGGTTGGTTTACAGTTCGCAGGTTGTGATGAAAAGTTCTGTCAATCTCAGGATCAAATGGGGTTAACTTATCCCTTAATGACCTTCTACCATGCATACATTATCAACAACTTCATTAGATTTGACTCCTAAATGAACGAAATCCTAAAAGAAGAGAAGGGCTAGACACAGATGACCACAACCAACACCACACAACAATTTGACCCTATTAGTCTTAGAACTAAGTGAGGTTTAGTAGCTTCTTAAATCTAGTTGCACAGAGATTATCAGGTTAAAAAGTTCCTGAAATTCTCTCTAGATTAGACAGCTCCTAATCTCCCTTTCAGATTAAGCTTGAGCTTACCAGTTAAGCAATCCAGTAATAGTGACCAGGAAAGTCCCGGGGTGTGTGGTGGTGCCAGAAGGGATACACCGATACCACAATACCCGTAACAGTTCTCACTGTTGTAAAACTTTCCTAGACATCACCAATTACTAAATTCTCACTGGAGTGGCTTTCAGCCGCTTCTTTCCAAGAGCCTAATTGAGCTCGAAAACCCTAAGGCCAACGTCTAATTTGATTTTAATTTAATTTGGCTTAGGATAAGTATGCAAGGTGGTGATTTTTGGGCTAAGGACAGGTAATGACTTCCGACCTTATCTTTTTAATGGGTTTTGCCCTTAATTATTTTATGCAAATGCTTAATACTAAATGCAGCAAATAATCAATATTTTTTTAAAGTTTATGCAATGTCATTAGGTTGTACTGATTAAATGAGCAAGCAATTTTTTTTTTTTTTTATTTATATTTTTTTATTTTTTTTTAATTTTTATATAGCAATAACTTGAATGTAAACTAAAAACAATCCTTATGCGTCAGTCAATCTCCGAATGCCCGTTGAATAAGCTCTGGAGATTACTCCGTGAGGAGCCCCAATAGAGGTATGATAACCTCGGGGATTGCACCCTATCAATTACTAGCAAAAATAATAATAATTTTTTTATTTTTTTTTAAAATTTAAATTTCAAATTTCGAATTCAGAATTCAAATTTTGAATTTAAATTTTTAAATTTTTGAATTTGAAATTTTTAATTTTTTTTTAAATTTTTTTTTTGAATTTTATTTTTTTTATTTTTTTTTTTTTTTTAGAAAACTTTAAATTTGAATTTCAAATTTCAGAATTTAATAACTACGAAATTATTAACTAAAAATAATCAAAATAAGAAAAAAATAAAAACTTACTTGTTGCCCAGTAGATACAACCCAAGAGGGGGGGGTGAATTGGGTCTTTTAAAACTTTTGTACTACTTCTAAAACTTTTCAATTAATTATGCTAAGTTGTATAGATGCACAGTGGAATTTAAACTTAGCAACAGTTTGATTATATTGAATGAGACTTGATTAAGTAAATTAAATATGCTTGCAACTAAAGGATGCACAGATAAGAGTTAAGCAAGCAATTTATCTAAGTAAGTAGGTGAGCAAGTTAGACAATGACAAAAAGCATCACAAACACAACAAACATATAGTGGTTCGGTGCACCCCAGCACCTACATCCACTCCCCAAGACCTCTTGGGAATTTCACTATAATCCTCAAGATTACAGTCGGTTGTTTTACAAGCTCACAACCCAACTTGTGTTTTACACCGGGCTAACAACGAACCCTACAATCCGGTAGTTTTTCGAGTGAACTACCCAACTCGTTGTTTTACCCCGGGCTAACAACGAACCCTACAATCCCCCAATTTTAACTTAGGCTTGGGACCCCTATCCCTTGTTCCAAGTCCCTTGACTGAAACAAGCTCAATATTCAAACGTTTTACAAAAGATTTGAAAGCTCTTAAGAAGCAAATATAACAATGAGAAACAATAAAATCGGAAGAACCCTTTTTGCCGTTGGAAGCGTGGGAGATGTTGATTCTTCCGATGTGGGACGCGTAGGGTTGGGTGTGAGCTTTGAATCTCGAGCACACGAGAGTGGTTGAGCTTGAAATCGCTTGGGAGACTTGAAAGCACTTGATTTCCTTTCTTGAATGCACTCACTCCCTTGAGCTTTTCTTTCTAACTTCCCTCTTGAATGATTTTGCTTTTGGTTGGTGAGAGTTGTTGAGAAGCACTTAAGACCTCCCTTTTATAGCCCAAAAAGCAAATATAGCCGTTAGAGATAAAGTAGAGAAGATTTGAAATTCAAATCAAACCTGAAAAGCTGTCAGTCGCGTCCCAGGCGCTCCGGGGACGTCTCCGCGCTTTACGGGGACGTCTCCGCTTGTTTGCGCTTTTTGCATGGGGATGACTCCGCTGCTTCGGGGATGACTCCGCGCTCCGGGGACGTCTCCGCGCTTTATGGGGACGTCTCCGCTTGTTTGCGCTTTTTGCATGGGGATGACTCCGCTGCTTCGGGGATGACTCCGCGCTCCGGGGACGTCTCCGCGCTTTACGGGGACGTCTCCGCTTGTTTGCGCTTTTTGCATGGGGATGACTCCGCTTTTTCAGGGGACGTCTCCGCTGCCTTATCTCCGAAAAAATCATTCTCTGGAAAATCCTGAGAGAGCCGTCTCCGCTATCTAGGGGACGACTCCGCTGGTCTGCTTTTTATTTGCGGGGACGACTCCGCAGGTACCGGGGACGTCTCCAGATGTGCCAGTTCTTCCTGTTTGTGCCAGAGACGTCTCTGAGACAACCCGGAGACGTCTCGCTGTCCCTGATCTGTTTTCTTCAACTCAAAAATTCTTCAATAAATTCATAAAAATTATGGGAACTTGCCTAGACATTTCTTAACAATATTCTTAATTAAACACATGAAATCCTCAATTAAATTGTTAAGATAAATGAAATTATACTCTCGTGTTTTGTATTCATCAAAATCCATTAGGTGGTCAACAATCTCCCCCTTTTTGATGATGACAAAACACTGAGTATATGCAAAATTTAAGATTTAAACATATACACAGTATTTGAGTATGTGCAATATAAAATATATTGTGTTCTAGAACTAATGCATAGCTAAGTTGCATGAAGTAGAAAGCATATATATTTAAAACATACTTCATGATAATGCTTTAGATTTAATCAGCTTAACACATTTCAATTTCAGCTGATTTGTATTCAATTCAAAAACACAAAGCATTATGAGCATATACTTAAATATTTCTCCCCCTTTTTGACAACATCAAAAAGATAGTGAAACATTAAGCACAAAGATAAGAATACTCAAATATTTCTTATTGTACTCTGATTTGCATGTCAAATTATTGCAAGGATATGAATCATATAACTCAAGGCAATAATATTAGAATCAGATTAATGAGCATAGATCAGAGCCAATTAGATAATTTCAGAGCGGAACACAGATAGTTTTCTAATCAAGTGTAGGGTGGAATCTTCCTTAAGTTAATTCAAGAAGTACCACAAATGATATTCAAGAAAAGCACGAATGGAAATCTAACCTCTCTTCAATAATAAGTATGAAAGCTTGTTCATTTAAGATCTTTTGCCCAATATATTAAGTATTTTATCAACATGAGAGCAATTTAACTAATTTTCAGAGTATAAGAGCAGTATATTAAGTATGATTGCAAAGTTCTTTTATGGTGTAAAAATATTGTGGCATAAATGCCAAAAACATGAATTCATGCAGTTTATGATATATCTTAGAGCATACATAAAATTCAAAGTTTTGAAGGTTCTTATAAAGACTTTAATCCTTTAAAAAGGAAACACATTTTGGTACATATAATAATGAATTGGCATAAAAATTGAAGTTCTAGAGACAAGCCAATAAGAATTCATCAGTAAATTCCAAAAATTGGTTTTCTAAGAGATACTCAAGGAAATTCAACACATTATTCTCCCCCTTTTTCATTAAGTTAGAGGCTCTTAAGATCAACTGTTTGAATTGCAATTTGGTTCATGATTTATGCATAAGATATATTAACCAAATAATAAGCCTCAAGGTGTATCATAAAGATTTTCAGATTTAAATTTCAGATGATACATATTGGAGAGCATTAGGATCACTTTTCATTTAGTATTCTTTCCCTCTCCTTTAGTTATAGATTTATGCGATTAAGTTCCATAAGGTCTTTCCTTCTGAAATTTTCTTTCTCCCCCTTAATTGATCATTCCATTTTAAGAGTTTAGAATTTGTAGATAATGTTCAATAAAATTGTCAATCTCAAAAATATGTTTTCTATAAGTTTCAGCTTATTTTCATAAGACTCAAGGTTTGAGATAAGACAACCTTTATAGAACTCATCTTAAGGTATAAACTTATAATTAAAGCATGTATTGCAATATAAGGAGGTTCATCAAAATCAATCCATAAAATTCTAAGTATGCATCAAAATAAAGTGTCTTTGGGATAGGATACTGAATATCTAAAGCTCCCCCTCAAAAGATGCATTCTTCTTTAATCATTTTAATTGTTGAATTTCAGATTTTAGTGATAAACGTGAATAACACTGAAATTCTGTAATATCAAGAATGTAGAGTGATCTAGAATTATTCAGAATTTATAGTAATCACTCTTTCTAATCCTTTAAGAACAAGTTATGCTTTCTCCTAATCTTAGAGAAAATGTATAAAAGTATTAATCAGAAAATGATTCAATTGAAGCTCAATTTCTTTCAAAAGCATTTACATTTTCTTTCTTTTAGAGTCATTTGAGTGAACTGAAATATTTCTAGTTTTAAGATCATTCACTCTATTGATGGAAGTCTTTAATAATGTAGGGGAGAAAACATATAGATGATCATTGAGGTATATATATTTATAGAACTCAATTTTTTAATCATAGTTTTTCAGCAATGTATACATGAAACACATAAATCCTTTTAATATCAGAATAAAATCATATATTTAGAAATTTTTGTTTGCAATCAAGATCATCGAAAGACACATCATTTGAACCAATATTAGTATACTTTGAAGATAAGAAATGATAGTTTCGGATGCGTATCGGAGCAATCATCAAAGGCATCAAAATTAATTCTTTTTTCTAAAGTAAGACTTTATTTAAAAAATCACATTTAGTTTAAGCTTTTATACAAAATCAGATTCTGAATTACATAGGATTTTCAATAAAGGCTTTCAAAATCACATTATAGCTCATCTTAAATGATTACGATTGAAAATACATATTTCAAACATATAAGAGCATATTCAGAATCTTTGTATTAAATGTTGAGTTTTGGTACTAAATGGAGGATTTTTTAACAAGTATTAGGGTATTATGTATCAAAGTTAAGCAAGTTGATGGATAAGACAAACTCAATTCATTTTGCCTAAATAGAGATATCCTTCTCTTCTCCTTTTTTTTTTACAAATTTATTTATCTTTCAGATTTTAACGATGATTGTGAATAACAAATCTGAATTTTCTTTTAATAAAACCAAACAAAAGATGTTATGTAGCATTTCAAACATTCAATCAAATTGTCCAAGTATGGGGTACTACAAAAGATATTGAGAACCCATAATTTAAAATATCATGCCACATGCAAAATATAGTGTGTGTTAAGTCATACATTAAAATATTAAGAACAAGTATGTCAAGTATCAAAATCAATTCTTTTCAAATAAACTCCCCTATTTAAATATAATTTTGCACTGATTTCATCCTTAAAGTGTGTTTCCATGTGACTAAAAATTTGAATTGATTCTTTCTTGTATACTTTCATTTACTTTGTCTTTCTTTTAACTTTCTTAAGCTCTATACTCTATTTGCTCCCTATCCGGTGGAGTTGGGAAGGGGCACGAGGTACTACCACTAGCCTCCCTCTTGTGCCGTCCCTAATATGCCCTACACCAAATAGTTGGGTCAAATAGTGCCGGGGTACTACCACTAGCCTCCCCATTGGCACCATCCCTATGATGAGCAATATAGAAAGGTTAAAATGTTTACTTCAAACTCTTCCTGTTTGAGTGTAATTAATTATAGATTTTATCCCTTCCAAATGTGCCGAATATATTATGCTTGTTTTGCTTTTCCTTAAGATTGAAGTACTTGCCTTTGCTCAGATTTTTCATCTCTTGAACAATGTCCATTTTCTTTTCTTTATCTCTCTCTCTTTTTGTTATTCTCAAGTAATCTACATGAAAGAGCAGAATAAAGAAATAATGAAATGTATCGTATAGAGGTATATCATGCAAACACTATTTTCATTATGCCCAAGAATTCGTAGCTTCTCACAAGTCATTTTAAATCAAAATTCTAAGTATAAACTTGTGTAGTTCATGGTTATGACATAGGTAAAGATATATTTTAGTTTGGGCAAACCATGAAACAATTTCTAAAAGCACAAGTCAATCAATACATATATAGACATGATATCAAGAAATTAATAATTAAAGACTTTAATCATGCCATAGTAAGATTTAAGTTAATGACTTTGCTCAGCTAATTTATGAGAGAGGTATCTAAAATTACCGAATCATTCTGCATTCTTCAAGTCAAATACCTACTAGATTTCTTATGTGTAACCTTTTGGCTAAAGAAAGTTCTCTCTCTTGTTTGCATGTGAATGTTTATTGTACCTTTTATGGAGGTGTCCTTCAAGTTGAAATCTCCCATTTTCTTGCTCAAGGATCCTGCAAACTCCTTTTCTTTCTTGAAAGAAAGTCATTAGTTTCTTCAAGATACAAAACATTCATCTACCATATTTTTAACTAGATGACTCAATACAAGATATGACACTAGTTGAATGTTGAGTCACTTTACTCAAGAGATTGCCTAAGTATAAGCAAGCACATATCACTTGAACTAAAGAGATAGTTTCATTAACCAAGATGGTTCAAGGACAAGCATGTGAGGCAATATGAAGATTATCAAGGTCAAACCAATTTCTTATTTTCAAAATCAATTTAGTTTAGATTTTATTTGCTTAAGATAATTATCAATAAGACACGCTAGCTAAGTTTAATCAACTTATCTTAAACAGTTGTTTCTATCAAAATTCAGATTATGATTTATTTGTTATCAATAAATTATGATTCATTAGAGTTAGATTGAAATCTTGCTCATAATGAGCATACAATCTGGTCTACTAGCTGTATGATAAAATAAGTATTCTATCATGCTTCAATACAGCTTTAAAAACAATAGATCTACCTTGCTCATCCTTTTCAAATTCTACAAGATGAGGTCATAGAATACCTTCTTCATGCCAATCTTCTATAAGAGTTTTCATGTGGACTAACTTTGGTCAATGAAGATCCTTTTTCTTGTTTCTCTTAATTTGGAGTTTGAGAGAAGATGTTAATTCATTCATCATACATTTTTCAAACTCACCTTGCATGAGCTTAGTAAAATCTTCATATAAATCCTCGTTTGTAGAACCAAAAAGTGATATCATCAATGTATACTTTGAGCAAATAAGATATCACAAATTCTTCTTTTTGATGCATAGATTTATCACTATTACTTTCTATCAAAAAGTTACTCAAACTTTTATATCATGCTTTTGATGCTTGTTCCAAATCATATATTGCTTTATTATATTTGTAATGAGTGTTTTCAAATATGGTGATTATTTAACATATATCTTCTTTAATAAAATAAGCACCTAGGAGTGCATTCTAACATTCATTTGATAGAATATAAAAGCTCATAAAGCAAGCAAATGATAATGGTGATCTTTACTTCTAATCAATGCAGAATTGTCAATCAAAGATCTATTTTCATCTTTTCCTTAAATTTAGTCTTTTAGTAATCATCAATTTTACTTCATTAAGTGTATTTCTGAAAAACTCAATTTGGTTCTAATTATTAACAAGTTTTCCAATTGTTATATGTAAAAGATTAACCATATACATATATAATTTAATTTTAGTATCTTGATAATAAATCATTAGTCTCATAAAGAATAAAATGAGTTTGATATTTCTACCATTCGAATCTTTCATTGAATGTTCTATATGCATTGCTTGATGAATGATATCCAAAGATAGAAATATCTTTATCAGATTTGGCATTATTTCAAAAGAACATATCAAGCATAACGTGTATGACTGAAAAATATGAAAGATATGCAATGGTTCATTTTTCATTTTTCAGAAGATCAAAAGGAGTTTTCATAAAAAATAGATCTAATAGAAATCATATGTATGACAAGCAGTGATGATAGCTTTTAAAAATTATTTAAAGTAGATGACTATCATACACAATTGTCTTTTTCATTTCTTCAAGAATTCTATTAACCCTATTTTACTTAAGGTGTCCTTGGTGCTGAAATAATTAATTTCTGTATAAACTTTATCAGGATTTGGTTTTCAACACTGTGCCATGATACCTTCACAGTTTGGAAACCTTTATCATTTGAAACACCTTTTACAAGATTTAGCAAATACAGAAAATATTTCAAGTTTTATTTGCCAAGAACAAATCCAATGTAAGCTTTTTGAAAACCTTAGTGATGGAAACAACATCTTTAGATTTAGAAATTGATTCTTGTTTGTTTCCTTAGTTAACATGCATAGCAAACTTTGACCTTTCAGAAGATAATCTAGTAGGCAATGGCAAGGTCTTTTGAGATTAAGTACATACTAGCATGAGTTGATTTTATATGCCAAAGATGGTTTTCTTTAATCTTGGTATTCATAGTGCATATATTCAAAAGCATACCAAGTACAACATTATCATATCTATGATCAATAAACAATAATGCCATGGATAAAAACTCTCAATCAAGCATATAGAGAATTCATAGAGTTATTCTTAGGAGAATTGATTTACCAAATTATCCATCTATAAGTAAAGCATAATCTAGAAAGATGGAGTGATTTGGATATATTTTCTTTCATATCAGAAATATCACTTATATCACAAGAAAAGAATGATTAATACTTGCAAGTTATGTTTTAATCAACTAATAAAACAATTTCAGTATGAGAGGATGCAAGAATTACTAATTTCATTATTTTTTCCATTTTAGTCACTTTTCTTAAGTGTATTTTAAGTTTCACTCTTTAATATATGTCTAGAGCACCCAATGTCCAATTTAACATCTTTTGTTGGAGCCTTGAGTGCTAGACACACCTGCAGAAAATATTTAGATTTTTAACTTAGGAACCCAAGCTCTTTTGGGTCCTTGCAGGTTAGCTATTATTGTTCCTTTTGGAACCCATATTTTCTTAATAGCTATTTTGTCCATAGGCTTGCAGATTTTAGGACTACAAGAAGTGTATTTCTGCATCTTCTTATTAAATTTAACAAACATGGATTTAACATGAGTGGTAGATAACCCTTCAGTTTTCTGTTTTTGCCTTTTAGGTTTATCAAATTTGCAATGTACAGATTTAGGAACAGAAGAGATTTTGCATAATCTTTGTTCCTGTTTTATCAGCAATATAAGAATCTATTTTAAAATGATTAGAAACTATTTTAACAAACATATTATTGAAAGATTTTTGGGTGTACCAAGGTTGACATCCCAATTCAATATTATCAAATTCAGCTCTTTGATTATTTATCATTAGATTCAACTTTTCAGAGCTCAAAGTAAATCTTTCAACAACAGGTTTTAATTTGTCAACTTCTTTAGTTAATCTTTGTTATCTTCTGAAAGCAATTCATTATTTTTCTTAAGTTTTATCATGGCTTTCAGTGAGAAGTTGGTTTTTCTGATTTAGTTCTTTATTTTTCTTAATTAAGATTTCAGTTTCATTTACTAGGATTTTCTTTTCATTCTTCAGGTTCTTGTTTTTACAAATGAGTTTCTTATGTTCTTTCATTAAATCAAGAAATGCATCATGTAACTCATCAAGTGTAAAATCATTTTCAAGTTTATCATATACTTCATATTCAGAAGAGGAGACACTTTGCATTTCAATACATACCTCGTCCTTGTGTGCCACAAGGCATAGGTTTTCAATATCACCTTGTCTCTCTTTTTCTTTAGAGCTAATTTCAGATTCACTAAAAATGTTAGTGCTTTCATATTTAGCCTCTAGCATATTCCACATGTCTTTAGCAGTTATGCAAGAAGATATGCAATTAAACTCATTCCTATCTAATGCACAATATAATAGGTTCATGGCTTTTTGAATTTTGTTGAGCCATTTTCTCATTATGACTAGTGTTTGTGTGTGTTCCATTGACTATAACTCTCCATAAATTATAATCAAGTGATTGTATGAAAATGCGCATGCGTGCTTTCCAATGTGTATAGTTTATTCCATTAAATAGTGGAGGTGTATCAATTAATTGTCCTTCTCCTAGAAAACTATCTATTTGAGTTGTCATGATCTTTGGCTCTTGATCGTGAGATCAATAATTAGTCTTAGAGCACCTGCTCTGATACCACTTGTTGCCCAGTAGATACAACCCAAGAGGGGGGGGGGGTGAATTGGGTCTTTTAAAATTTTTGTACTACTTCTAAAACTTTTCAAATTAATTATGCTAAGTTGTATAGATGCATAGTGGAATTTAAACTTAGCAACAGTTTGATTTATTGAATGAGACTTGATTAAGTAAATTAAATATGCTTGCAACTAAAGGATGCACGGATAAGAGTTAAGCAAGCAATTTATCTAAGTAAGTAGGTGAGCAAGTTAGACAATGACAAAAAGCATCACAAACACAACAAACATATAGTGGTTCGGTGCACCCCAGCACCTACATCCACTCCCCAAGACCTCTTGGGAATTTCACTATAATCCTCAAGATTACAGTCGGTTGTTTTACAAGCTCACAACCCAACTTGTTGTTTTACACCGGGCTAACAACGAACCCTACAATCCGGTAGTTTTTCGAGTGAACTACTCAACTCGTTGTTTTACCCCGGGGCTAACAACGAACCCTACAATCCCCCAATTTTAACTTAGGCTTGGGACCCCTATCCCTTGTTCCAAGTCCCTTGACTGAAACAAGCTCAATATTCAAACGTTTTACAAAAGATTTGAAAGCTCTTAAGAAGCAAATATAACAATGAGAAACAATAAAATCGGAAGAACCCTTTTTGCCGTTGGAAGCGTGGGAGATGTTGATTCTTCCGATGTGGGACGCGTAGGGTTGGGTGTGAGCTTTGAATCCCGAGCACACGAGAGTGGTTGAGCTTGAAATCGCTTGGGAGACTTGAAAGCACTTGATTTCCTTTCTTGAATGCACTCACTCCCTTGAGCTTTTCTTTCTAACTTCCCTCTTGAATGATTTTGCTTTTGGTTGGTGAAGAGTTGTTGAGAAGCACTTAAGACCTCCCTTTTATAGCCCAAAAAGCAAATATAGCCGTTAGAGATAAAGTAGAGAAGATTTGAAATTCAAATCAAACCTGAAAAGCTGTCAGTCGCGTCCCAAGCGCTCCGGGGACGTCTCCGCGCTTTACGGGGACGTCTCCGCTTGTTTGCGCTTTTTGCATGGGGATGACTCCGCTGCTTCGGGGATGACTCCGCGCTCCGGGGACGTCTCCGCGCTTTACGGGGACGTCTCCGCTTGTTTGCGCTTTTTGCATGGGGATGACTCCGCTGCTTCGGGGATGACTCCGCGCTCCGGGGACGTCTCCGCGTTTTACGGGGACGTCTCCGCTTGTTTGCGCTTTTTGCATGGGGATGACTCCGCTTTTTCAGGGGACGTCTCCGCTGCCTTATCTCCGAAAAAATCATTCTCTGGAAAACCCTGAGAGAGCCGTCTCCGCTATCTAGGGGACGACTCCGCTGGTCTGCTTTTTATTTGCGGGGACGACTCCGCAGGTACCGGGGACGTCTCCAGACGTGCCAGTTCTTCCTGTTTGTGCCAGAGACGTCTCTGAGACAACCCGGAGACGTCTCGGCTGTCCCTGATCTGTTTTCTTCAACTCAAAAATTCTTCAATAAATTCATAAAAATTATGGGAACTTGCCTAGATATTTCTTAACAATATTCTTAATTAAACACATGAAATTCTCAATTAAATTGTTAAGATAAATGAAATTATACTCTCGTGTTTTGTATTCATCAAAATCCATTAGGTGGTCAACACTTACTACCGGAGTGCGTTCACTCCAGGCATCCAAATCCAATTTGATCTTCGTGATCGTTCTTGCTTCTTGATTTGCCTTTCCGGCAACGGCGCCAAAATTTTGTTGTCCGATTCCTTTTTACTTAAAAATACGCTAAACAGATCATTGTTAGAACCGACAAATAAAATTTAATTTAATTCTACTCTTACCTTTTTTACTCGAAGAATAGTGGTTGTAAGAGGTCGATCCCACAGGGAGGCGATTGGAGTTGCTTAAAAATAAAAATATTCACTCGGATTCAAAATTGATTTTTGAATAACAAAAGAAAAACATCACTTCGGAGATGTTGATAGATTCTCTAGTCTACCGGAGAATATTTTTTAATTGAAATTAACTAGAAGACATGTACTTAGATTCAAAGAGCATTTATATATTTAAGTAATCAAAGAAGAGCTTTGGCATAAATTAAAATGGATGAAACTAAGAGGATTGCAGCAAACATAAATTTCATAAAAGAAGATTTAATGTATTGCATAAAAGAAATTAAAATTTCAGCATAAATAAAATCTTAAAAGTAAAACTCTCCATCAAAATAAAATTCTCTAAAGTTAAAACTTAAAACAATGTTCTCAATTAAAACTCAAACTCAAAACACATTGCTCTCAATTAAAATTCAGACTAAAAACAACACATTGCTCTTAATTAAAATAAAACTAAAAATAACACATTGCTCTTAATTAAATAAAACTAAACATAAAATGTTGCTCTTAATTAAAATAAAACTAAATATGAAAAGAAAAGAAAAAAAACAAAACAAAGCACGGTGCTCTGTTTTGAAAACAGAGCATGAACACTCCTCCTCTCCCGACCCGCTCGTCTTCTCCTTCCTCTGCTCTTTGGAACCGACCACCCAGCCGAGAGCTCCCCTCCTCTGTTTCTTGGTCCACACCTCAGCCCCCCTCCTCCCTTACCGATGGCTCCCTTATATAGATCCCCAGCAAGAGGGACGCTGATCACGGAATGCGGTGGAGAGGGGCTAGCCGCGGGATGGAAGAAGAAGGCAGACGCGATCAATGGGGCTTCACGAGCGGCTGGGATGGAGTGCTAATCCGGAAGCTTTGGAAGAGGAGGAGACGTGGATCCGGGTGCTGGGAGGAGCCGATCACGGGAGGACGCCATTCACAGACGCGGTGCTGGCAGTGACGTCTCCGAGATGGCTGGGCTGCATTCGAAACGGGCGCCTGGGATCTGGGACATTGCATCGATCGCGGGAATGGAAGGAGCTGGGAATCCAGAAGAGGAATGCGAACGGGCTGAAGTGGCTGTGAGGCGCTGGGATCTGGATGATGGGTTTCCTTCTTTGGGTGCCGGATTGGGGCGTTCATGGCACAGGAGAGCTGGCAGCGACGGGAGAAGAGGAGGAAACGATCACGGCTTGCTTCTTCGGGCCATGCTGGGATCACAGGATGCTGTGAGGCGCGGTGGAGACGCGCTGGCAGTGACGCGGCCGGCTGGGTGGATCGCGGAGGATGTGGACTGCATGTGGGAGACTGGAAATGGAAGAAGTTGCTGGCACGGTGACTGGCACCAATCCAGAATGGAAGATGCCGTGGATCCGGGCGCTGGATCTTGATCACGGGAAGAGCTGGGATTACGGCTTGAAATCGGAAGGGAGGAGATGCGCGTGGGATGAGCTGGGGTCTCCTGTGATCGCACGGAATGGGGCGCACGTGGGATGAACTGGGTTTGCAGGATGCTGTGAGGATCTGGAAGCTTGGAGCTGGGGAGGATGGACGACCGTGATGCACTGTGGGAGGCTGGGAGGAATGGATTTATTTGGGATGTTGATGATTGGTTGGATGGCTGAGAAGGAAATGATCGCGTGGCCTTGATGCAGGACTGATTTGGAAGGTGATCTGATGGACGATGCGAGATTTCATGCTTGCATGGCAGCTGGGGAATTTGTTGAGCTCGGGCTGCCGGGCATTGGGCTCAAATCTAATGTTATTGGGTCTCTTGGATTTCTTGCACTCAAACACAAATACAACGTTAATTAATTAATTTTATCATTAAAGATTAACTATAATACTAATAAAGATGGTACGATGATTGTACTTTTGTGCTCTCATCAAACTCCTTTCGGCGGCAAATCGAGCAAGATTATCAGAGGAGAAGCTCGGAATCGGCGGCTCGATCTCGGATGAACTCAAAGAGGGTAGAGGAGCTCTATAAATAGATGATCTCGGCGTTATTTGGCCAGTCTCTAGATCAGGTTGAACTTTCGATCTTCAGGATTGGGAGGAGTCCTCATTGCAATCGGAAGGGAGGAAGAAGACTCCAGCCAGAGTCTTCCTCCTATTTTCTCTTATGTGCATCGCATGTGAGATTGTGTTGAGGACCCCTCACAAACACCGCCGTCGGATCCCACAACCAAGGAGCCCGGGCCTGGATGATGCCAAGGAAGGTTCATGCCAAGACCAAGACCAAGATCCGGACCAATTACTTTGCTTGGAGGGGTGGCCGAGCCTTGGCCAAGCCCCTTCACACTTGGCCAAGCCTTGGCCAAGCCAAGACCCCCAATGCATGGGCAAGTGCCTCCAAGGTCGGCCAAGAGGAGCTCGGCCAGGAAGAGTTCGCCCCGATGTGCTCGGCCAGGAGGAGCTTGGCCCAGGAGGAGCTCGGTCAAGAGGAACTCGGCAAGGAAGAGCTTGGCCAAGATGAGCTCGGTCAAAAGGAGCTCGGCCAAGATGTGCTCGGCCAGGAGGAGCTCGGGCAGGAGGAGCTCGGCCAGGAGGAGCTCGACCAACAGTACCCAGCCGCACTCTGACACATCCCAGCACCTGCCCCAGCCGCCCCAGCAACCCTAACACAGCGCCCCAACAACCTCAACCATGCCCGGCAACCTTCCTGCCAACCAGACCATAACCTGCCATGCTGCCAGCTATGCCGCAGCCAGACCAAAGACCTGCAGCTACCATGCCAAGGCTGCAGCCTTGTACCACAGGCCACCTAGGCCTTGGCCATGCCAAAGGCACTATGAAGCCATGCCTTAGCCACTCCTTTTGGCAGCCACCTGAGGACTTGGGAGGCTATAAATAAGCCTTGGAGAGGCACATTTTGGACAGCTTAGAACCTTGTATTCTCTTCTTGTATTTTGTCCTGAGGGCTTGGCAGGGACTTGTCCTTATTGTGATCAGTCCTAGAGTTATTCTAAGGACTTGGGCTAATAGTTGGATAAATCAATCCTCTACTAGATTGGGCTAGTAAGGATCCATTCTAGTTCCTACTAGATTATCTTTGTATTTTTTTCTTCTGGGGATAGAATCAATCCTCTAAGCTTTCCTCTATATCATTCCTTTGTGTTGATTGTTTCTTTCAAGCCAAGGGACAGGTCAAGCTACGGCCAGTAGACCCGTCCCTTGTCTTGATTTCCACGGCCATCCGAAGGAGTGCGTCCATCATTTGCATCAAGTTAAGGGTCGGGCTAAGCTGCAGCCAGTAGGCCCGTCCCTTGTGTATCCATGACCATCCGAAGGAGGCAAATATCAACCGGCATTACCTTCCTCGGCCCAAATCAGTAACTTAACGAGGTTGCGCGCAAAAAACACACAAGGATTTGGTGAGGCGACTTATGGCCGAAAACCGCCCTCTATTATTGGTGCTTACATTGAGATTTTCATTGGGAAGATCTCTTCCTAGAGGTAACACCTATGTGGAGTGATTGATTAAAACCCTATTTGATTTTGATGAGCTCAAAGCATTTGAGTATATCTCTTGTTTACTAATGAATTCAATTAAGTGTCTCAGTGAAAATATTGTCTAAGTGTCTCTAGACTTGGTCCATAATATTTTGGATAAGTTAAGAAGTCAGCCTGAACCAAAGTCTGAGACTCGAGTCGACTCCAGAGTATCACGAGTCGACTCCAAGCGTATCAAGTTCACTGGCACGGGCTCGAGTCGACTCCGGATAAGTACGAGTCGACTCCGACTTAGAACAGACAGACGAACAGAAAGCATCAACTCAAAACCTGTCAGCGAGTCGACTCCTGAAGTGCGCGAGTCGACTCCGATGTTCACCGAGTCGACTCCAGGGTAGCAAGAGTCGACTCCAAGGAGCCACAGGCAGAAAAGTCAGAGAGCAGTTTTCGGGTCTGAGATTCGAGTCGACTCCAGTGGAACGCGAGTCGACTCCGATGGTTGGCAAGTCGACTTCAAAGAAAGTGAGAGTCGACTCTCAGAGGAACACAAGGAAAAAGTCAGAGAACGTTTTTCGAACTCTGAGATTCGAGTCGACTCCCGCAATACGCGAGTCGACTCCGAGATTCCGCGACCACAAAGAAGACAGAAGACCAATTTACTGTCTCTGAGATTCGAGTCGACTCCCAGACAGCTAGAGTCGACTCCAAGGCAACTCTACATCAAAAAGACAGAAGACAGTGTTTCGGAAACTAAGAGCCGAGTCGACTCCGGGGAAGTTCGAGTCGACTCCCAAGACTGGACGAGGCAAAAGACAGAAGATAGGGAGTTCGGGCTCTGAGCGCCGGGTCGACTCCCAGGATTGTCGAGTCGACTCGAGTGGGCCAAATTCAAAAATAGATCCACGGACTCCATGGGATGAGCCGACTCCGAGAAAGCCAAGTCAGCTCCAGAAGTTGGCGAGTCGACTCCAGGTCAAGACGAGTCGACTCCCAGTCTAAGAGGCTACTTTAATTCAAATCCGAAACAGTTGCCGAGTCGACTCCAGAAAAGCATGAGTCGACTCCCGCTACAGCCGAGTCGACTCCTGATCGCGCGAATCGACTCCAACCCACCAACGGACACATTGTCAGGGTGTACAGAGTGTGCAGAACGGGTAGAAAAAGCTCTCTAACGGCTAGTTTCCGTGGGGGTTGGTTTAAATAGCCACTGATGACCCAAAGATTGATTCATAGATTGATTTTGATGATCACAAAACCTTGAAGTATAGATACTAATGTTTATGTTGCAAGGAGAAAGATATTTATTTTGCAAGGAACATAGCAAGTTGGAAGAACACAAGAAGGCCTCCAAAGCTCTCAAGTTGGAAGAAAGCTACAATTTATTGGCCCAAGCTTAAAGTTCAAAGGATTCAAATTGGAGGAGTAAAAATCAAAAGAAAAATTCAAAAGAACAGTCTTCGAGTCGACTCCAGTGGAATTCGAGTCGACTCCAGAGAAGTATGAGTCGACTCCGGAGAAGTATGAGTCGACTCCTAGGAGTCACAGGCAGAAAAGTCAGAGAGCAGTTTTCGGGTCTGAGATTCGAGTCGACTCCAGTGGAACGCGAGTCGACTCCGATGGTTGGTAGGTCGACTCCGAAGAAAGCAAGAGTCGACTCTCAGCGGAACACAAGGAAAAAGTCAGAGAGCATTTTTGGGACTCTGAGATTCGAGTCGACTCCCGCATTGCACGAGTCGACTCCGAGACTCCGCGACCATCAACAGACAGAAAACCAAGTTACTGCCTCTGAGATTCGAGTCGACTCCCAGACAGCTCGAGTCGACTCCAAGGCAGCGCTACACCAAGATGGCAGAAGGTTGTGTTTCACAAACTGAGAGCCGAGTCGACTCCAAGGAAGTTCGAGTCGACTCCAAGACTGGACGAGCCAAAAGACAGAGGATCGGGAGTTCGGGGTCTGAGATTCGAGTCGACTCCCAGGACAGTCGAGTCGACTCGAGAGGACAAAATTCAAAATTGGATCCACGGACTTCAGTGGATGAGCCGACTCCGAAATTGCCAAGTCAGCTCCAGAAGTTGGCGAGTCGACTCCGGGTTAAGACGAGTCGACTCCCAGTCGAGGATGCACCATAATTCAAATTTGGAACAGTGGCCGAGTCGTCTCCAGTAAAGCACGAGTCGACTCCTGCAACAGGCGAGTCGACTCCTGATCGCGCGAGTCGACTCCGATCCCAACGGTAATATTGTCAGGAAGTGCAGACTGTGTCCAACGGCTCTATTTTTGTCTCTAACGGCTAGATTCTTGTTTCCACGCCATCTAAAGCTATAAAAACAAGAGGAGAGCTAGGGGAGAAGGCATGGAAGTGGGAGAGATCATCTAGGAAAGAGATCTCAAAGAGATTACAAAGGAAATCTCCCACAAGCACAAAAGGGCCATCCAAAACGAAATAGAGAGAAGAAGAGCATCCAAGTGAATCCGAAAGCTTCCTCTCCATCCGCGTGCTGCCTCGGGGATCCTCTACTTCATGCCAAATCAGAGGAGGATCAAGTAAAGAAGAAGCCGAGCTCCTCCATCTTCAAAACTCGTTTGAGGGCTTCTCTTTACTCTATTTGTTTATATTGTCATATCTGCTTGTTTAAGAAGCTTTGATTTGTTTTTATTCTTTGTTTTAATATCTTGTAACTTGATTCAATCAAGGGATTGAATCAAGGGGTTAAAGGTTTGTTGGTGAGCCAAAGGGAAAACCAACGGTGTAAGGTTTGTTGGTGAGCCAAAGGGAAAACCAACGGAGATAGGTTTGTTGGTGAGCCAAAGGGGAAAACCAACGGAGATAGGTTTGTTGGTGAGCCGAGGGTAAAACCAACGTGTAAGGGTTTGATTGTGAGCCCGGGAAAACAATCGGGGTTGGTTCTAGTCGGTGAGCCTGGAAAAACCGACCGAGTTCGTTGTGCGCTCGGTAAAAACAACAAGTTGGGTTGTGAGCTTGTAAAACAACCGGCTGTAATCGGTAGGATTATAGTGAAATTCCCAAGAGGTCTTGGGGAGTGGATGTAGGTGCTGGGGTGCACCGAACCACTATATGTCCTTTGTGTTTGTAATGCCTCTAGTTATTGTCTAACTAACACACTTACTTACTTAGATAAATTGCTTGCTTAATTCTTATCCGCACATCCTTTAGTTGCAAGCATATTTAATCAAGTCGAAGTCTATACATCAAACCCTTGCTAAGTTTAACTTTCACTGTGCATCTATACAACTTAGCATAGTTACTCATAAAGTTTTAGAAGTAGCATAAAAGTTTTAAAAGACCCAATTCACCCCCCCTCTTGGGTTGTATCTACTGGGCAACATGTGGTATCAGAGCAGGTGCTCAAATATTATTTGTAGTCTTAACCGACTAGAGCCAAAGATCATGACAACTCAAATAGATAGTTTTCTAGGAGAAGGACAAGCAATTGACACACCTCCACTATTTAATGGCATAAACTATGCACATTGGAAAATACGCATGCGCATCTTTATTCAATCACAAAACTATTACTATTGGAAAATCATAATAAATGACCCTCACACACTCTCTCAAACTTTTAATGAAAAAGACTTAGCACAATTAAATGCTAAAGCTATGAACATATTATATTGTGCGATTCAAGAAACAATGTTTAATGAAATTTCTGCATGCTTATCTGCAAAGGAGATCTGGGATACTTTAGAAAATATTTATGAGAAATCTCAGAGTAGCTCACATGTACTTCAATTGCATACTAACAATGAGACTGCAGAAAAAGGTGTTGAAACTTCCATCTCAGTCGAGTCGACCCCAAGTATTTCAGAGTCGACCCTCAAGTTAACCGAGTCGACTCCAATAAGGTCCGAGTCGACTCCAAGGCAAATCAGCTTCCTAAAGACAAAGAAGAAGAGGAAGCAAGAAGAAAGGAAGAAAGAGGTAAAACGCAAGAAAGCCTTGACCAAGAGAAATTCAGACAAGGAATTGAAAGTTAGGAGCAACAGTGAACTACAAAAGGTAACTAATTTATGTTTTATGGCATTAGAAGAAAAAGTAAAATCTGAATCTAATTTTAAACCAAACGAATCTCATGAAGAATTTTCTTATGATGAACTTTTAAATGCTTTTCATGAGTTGTATAGTGATTGTAGAAAATTATCTGTAAAGAATAAAAATCTTAAGAAACTAAATTCTGAAAATGAAAGCTTAAGGTCATTTTCAGAAGAATTGATTCAGAAAAATCATAGCTTAATTAAAGAAAATCAAAACTTAAGTAAAGAAATTAACCAATTAAAATGTTTTATTAACAAATTCACTGTAAGTTCAGAAAGATTAAAAATGATGTTTGAAAGCCAATATGCTGATTTTGATAAATCAAAATTTAGCTTGACTCCTTCACTTAGCCATAAATCTCTAGAGAAAAAGGTTATCAATTTACCAAGCAAACCATTAAATAAGATAACTTATTTCAAAAATGAAAAGGATGGGAATAACAACTTTACCTATCGTTCTAGTATAATTAAATCAAATGGTAAAGTTATTATTATTAAACAGATATGGATTCCAAAAGGAACCATATGTCCTAACTCTCAAGGACTCAAGCAAGCTTGGGTACCCAAAATGAGAAAATGAGGATGTACACATAGGTGTACCAAGGTACCTATGGAACATAAAGAAACTTAAAAAGTTATTAACAAAAAAAATAATGAAATCAGTAATTCTTGCATCTCATCATTATTTGTGCTTTAGTATTTGATATGATTTGCTAGTAGTGATCAATTTTGTGATATAGAAAATACTTTTGGAAATATAATCAAATCTCTTCATTTTTTAGTATACTTTACTCACTATTGGATAAGTTGCTAAATGATTAATCAATTTATTAAGAATAACTCTATGAATTCTCTATATGCTTGATTGAGAGTTATTATCCATGGCATTATTGTTTATTGATCATAGATATGATAATGTGTACTTGGTATGCTTTTGAATATATGCACTATGAATACCAAGAAACCATCCTTGGCATATAAAATCAACTCATGCTAGTATGTACTTAATCTCAAAAGACCTTGCCATAGGCTTACTTAGATTATCTACTTAAAGGTCAAAGTTTTGCTATGCATGCTAACTAAGGAAACAAACAAAAATCATTTCTAAATCTTAAGATGTTGTTTCCATCTCCAAGTTTTTCAAAAGCTTACATTGAATTTATTCTTGAAAAATAAAACTGAAGTATTTTTCTGTATTTACTAAATCTTGTAAAAGTGGTTCAAATGATAAAGGTTTCCAAACTGTGAAGATAAAGAGTATCATGGCACAGTGTTGAAAACCAAAATCCTGATAAAGGTTATACAGAAAATAATATTAAATCCAATGATTTCAGCACCAAGGACACCATAAGCAAAATAGGATTAATAGAATTCTTGAAGAAATGAAAAAGACAATTATGTATGATAGTCATCTACTTAAATAAATTTTTAAAAGACTATCATCACTGCTTGTCATACATATGATTTCTATTTTTGATGAAAATTTTGATCTTCTGAAAAATGGAAAATGAACCATTGCATATCTTTCATATTTTTCAGTCGTACATGTTATTATGAAAATAATGCCAAATCTGATAAAGATACTTCTATCCTTGGATATCATTCATCAAGCAATGCATATAGAACATTCATGAAAAATTCTAGTTGTAGAAGTATCAATTCATTTTATTCTTTATGAGACTAATGATTTATTATCAAAATACTAAAATCAAATTATATGGTTAATCTTTTACATATGCACTTAATGAAGAAAAATTGATGACTACTAAAAGACTAAATCAAGAAAAGAGGAAATAGATCTTGATAAAGATTCTTGCATGATTAGAAGTAAAGATCATCATTATCATGTGCTTGCTTCATGAGCTTTATATTCTGTCAAATGAATGTGTAGAAGTCACTCCTATGTGGTTACTTCATTAAAAAGGAGATCTATGAAAAATAACCACCATATTTAAAAATACACATTACATATATGATAAAGCAATATGTGATTTAGAACAAGCATCAAAAGCATGATATATAAAAGCTTAAGCAACCTTTTTGATAGAAAGTAATAGTGATAAATCTATGCATCAAAAAGATGAATTTGTGATATCTTATTTGCTCAAAGTATGCATTGATGACATCATTTTTGGTTCTACTAATGAAGAGTTATATTGCAAAGTGAGTTTTGAAATATGATGAATGAATTAACATCTTCTCTCAAACTCCAAATTAAGACAAACAGGAAAGGGGATCTTCATTGACCAACGTTAGTCCACAAGAAAACTCTTATAGAAGATTGGCATGAAGAAGGTATATCTATGACCCCATCTTGTAGAATTTGAAAAGGATGAGCAAAGTAGATCTATTGTGTTAAAGCTGTATTGAAGCATGATAGAATAATTATTTTACAGCTAGTAGACCAGATTGTATGCTTATTATGTGACCTTGTGCAAGACTTCAATCTAACTTTAATTAATCATATTTTATTGATAACAAATAAATCATAATCTGAATTTTGATAGAAACAAATGTTTAAGATAAATTGATTAAAACATAGTTAACATATCTTATTGATAATTATCTTAAGCAAATAGAATCTAAACTAAATTGACTTAAACTATCTTGGTTAATGAATCTATCTCTTTAGTTCAAATGATATGTGCTTGCTTATATTTAGGCAATCTCTTGAGTAAAGTGACTCAACATGCAACTATTGTCATATCTTATATTGAGTCATCTAGTTAAAAAATATATATGTTGGATGAATGCTTTGTATCTTAAAGAAACTAATGACCTTCCTTCAAGAAAGAAAAATGAGAGATTTCAACTTGAAGGATATCTTCATGTAAGATACACTAAACATTTACATGCAAACAAGAGAGAGGATCTTCTTCAGCCAAAAGTTCACACATAAGAAATCTAGTTTGGCTTGAAGAACATATAA
Organism: Phoenix dactylifera; assembly: GCF_009389715.1. Lineage (NCBI taxonomy): Eukaryota > Viridiplantae > Streptophyta > Magnoliopsida > Arecales > Arecaceae > Phoenix > Phoenix dactylifera. The sequence continues at coordinate 121,151 of NW_024068325.1, forward strand.
TGAATAGGTAATTTAGATACCTTTCTCACAAATTAGTTGAGCAAAGTCAGTAACTTAAATCTTATTATGGCATGATTAAATTCTTTAATTATTAATTTTTGATATCATGTCTATATGTGTATTGACTGACTTATACTTTTAGAAATTATTTCATGGTTTGCCCAAACTAAAATATATCTTTGCCTATGTCATAACCATGAAATACACAAGTATATGCTTAAAATGTTGATGTAAAATAACTTGTGAGAAGTTATGAAACCTTGAGCATAATGAAAATATTGTTTGCATGATATACATATATATGATACGTAAGATTAATTCTCTATTCTGCTCTCTCATGAAAATTACTTGAGAATAACAAAAAGAGAGAGAGATAAAGAAAAGAAAATGGATATTATTCAAGAGAAGTAAAATCCAAGTAGAGGCAAACACTTCAACCTTAAGGAAAAGCAAAACAAACTTAATATATTCGACACATTTGTGAGACTTGTGTGAGCATTCTTTTGGAAGGGATAAAATCCATAATTAATTACACTTAAATAGGGAGGTTTTGAAGTAAACATTTTAACCTTTCTATATTGCTCATCATAGGGATGGTGCCAATGGGGAGGCTAGTGGTAGTACCCGGCACTATTTGACCCAACTATTCGGTGTAGGGCATATTAGGGACGGCACAAGAGGGAGGCTAGTGGTAGTACCTCGTGCCCCTTCCCAACTCCACCGGATAGGGAGCAAATAGAGTATAGAGCATAAGAAAGTTATAAATGAAAAACAAAGTAAATGAAAGTAGAATTAAGTCAAATTTTTAATCACTTGAAAACACACTTTAAGGATGAAATTATTGCAAGATTATATTTAAATAGGGGGAGTTTATTTGAAAAGAATTGATTTTGATCCTTGACATTCTTGTACTTAGTATTTTAATGCATGACTTAACACATGGTATATTTTGCATATGGTATGATGTCTTGATTTATGGATTCTCAATATTTTGTAATGTTTCATACTTGGACAATTTGATTGAATGTTTGAATTGCTACATAACATCTTTTGTCTAGTTTTATTGAAAAGAAATTTCAGATTTGTCATTCACAATCATTGTTAAAATCTGAAAGCTAAATAAAATTGTAGAAAGGAGAAGAGAAGAACATCTCTATTTAGGGAAAATAAATTGATTTTGTTTTATCCTTCAACTTGCCTAAATTTGGTATATAATGTTCAAATTCGTACCAAAACTCAACATTTAATACAAAGATTCTGAATATGCTCTTATATGTTTGAAATATGTATTTTCAATCGTAATCATTTAAGATGAGCTATAATGTGGAAGATACATATCTCAAAGTATGATTGAAAATCCTATGTAATTCCGAATCTGATTTTGTATAAAAGCTTAAACTAAATGTGATTTTTAAAATAAAGTCTTACTTTAAGAAAAACAGAATTAATTTTGATGCCTTTGATGATTGCTCCGATACGCATCCGAAACATATCATTTCTTATCTTCAAAGTATACTAATATTGGTTCAAATGATGTGTCTTTCGATGATCTTGATTGCAAACAAAAATTTCTAAATATATGATTCTATTTTGATATAAAAAAAATATATTTATTGTGCTTCATGTATACATTGCTGAAAAACTATGATTAAGAAATTGAGTTCTATAAATATATATACCTCAATGATCATCTATATATTTTTCTCTTCTACATTATTGAAGACTTCCATCAATAGAGTGAATGATCTTAAAGCTAGAAACATTTCACCTCACTCAAATGACTCTAAAAGAAAGAAAATGTAAATGCGTTTGAAAGAAACTGAGCTTCAATTGAATCATTTTATGATTAATACTTTTATACATTTTCTCTAAGATTAGGAGAAAGCATAACTTGTTCTTAAAGGATTAGAAAGAGTGATTACTATAAATTCTGAATAATTCTAGATCACTCTACATTCTCGATATTACAGAATTTCAGTGTTATTCACGTTTATTACTAAAATCTGAAATTCAACAATTTAAAATGATTAAAGAAGAATGCATCTTTTGAGGGGGAGCTTTAGATATTCAGTATCCTATCCCAAAGACACTTTATTTTGATACATACTTTGAATTTTATGGATTGATTTTGATGAACCTCCTTATATTGCAAGACATGTTTTAATTTCCTTGAGATGAGTTCTATAAAGGTTGTCTTATCTCAAACCTTGAGTCTTATGAAAATAAGCTGAAATATATTTTTGAGATTGACAATCTTATTGAACATTATCTTAGGATTCTAAACTCTTAAATGGAATGATCATTTGAGGGGGAGAAAGAAAATTTCAGAAGGAAAGATCTTATGGAACTTAATCGCATAAATCTATAACTAAAGGAGAGAGAAAGAACACTAAATGAAAAGTGATTCTAATACTCTCCAATATGTATCATCTGAAATTTAAATCTGAAAATCTGTATGATACACCTTGAGGCGTGTTATTTGGTTAGTATATCTCATGCATCACTCTTGAACCAAACTGCAAATCTTAAGAGCCTCTAATTTAATGAAAAAGGGGGAGAATAATGTGTTAAATATTCTTGAGTATCTCTTAGAAAATCTATTTTTGGAACTTCACTAATGAGCTCAAATTGGCTTGCTTTTTGGAACTTCAATTTTGTGCAAATTCATTATTTTATGTATCAAATTGTGCTTATTTTCTAAAGAAATAAAAGAAAGTCTTTAAAAGAGCTCTAAGATGTATCAAAAATTGCATGAATGTATATTTTGATATTTGTGCCACAATGCTCCTATTATCATAAAAGAACTTTGAAGTCATTAAGAAAATTAATTAAATTGCTCTCATGGTTGATAAAATACTTAATAGATTGGGCAAAAGGTCTTAAATGAACAAGCTTTCATACTTAGTGAAGAGAGGTTAGATCTCCACTCATGTTTTTCCTTGAATATCATTAACCTAAGGAAGATTCCACCTACACTTGTTTAGAAAACTATCAAATTAAAAAAACCTCTTGAATTCACACTCGATGTGTTCTGCTCTGATCTTTGTACTTAATGTTTCACTATCTTTTTGATGTTGTCAAAAAGGGGGAGAAATATCTAAGTATATGCTATATACCTCAGAATGCTTTATTACTTTGAATTGAATACAAATCAGCTTAAAATTTAAATATGTTGATTATGTTAAGCTGATTAAATCTAAAAGCATTATCATGAAGTATGTTTTTAAATATATATGTTTTCCACTTCATGCAACTTAGCTATGTGTTACTTCTAGAAATCAATATCTTTTATATTGCATATACTCCAAGTTTTGTCATCATCAAAAAGGGGGAGATTGATGACCCAAAGATTGATTCATAGATTGATTTTGATGATCACAAAACCTTGAAGTATAGATACTAATGTTTATGTTGCAAGGAGAAAGATATTTATTTTGCAAGGAACATAGCAAGTTGGAAGAACACAAGAAGGCCTCCAAAGCTCTCAAGTTGGAAGAAAGCTACAATTTATTGGCCCAAGCTTAAAGTTCAAAGGATTCAAATTGGAGGAGTAAAATCAAAAGAAAAATTCAAAAGAACAGTCTTCGAGTCGACTCCAGTGGAATTCGAGTCGACTCCAGAGAAGTATGAGTCGACTCCGGAGAAGTATGAGTCGACTCCTAGGAGTCACAGGCAGAAAAGTCAGAGAGCAGTTTTCGGGTCTGAGATTCGAGTCGACTCCAGTGGAACGCGAGTCGACTCCGATGGTTGGTAGGTCGACTCCGAAGAAAGCAAGAGTCGACTCTCAGCGGAACACAAGGAAAAAGTCAGAGAGCATTTTTGGGACTCTGAGATTCGAGTCGACTCCCGCATTGCACGAGTCGACTCCGAGACTCCGCGACCATCAACAGACAGAAAACCAAGTTACTGCCTCTGAGATTCGAGTCGACTCCCAGACAGCTCGAGTCGACTCCAAGGCAGCGCTACACCAAGATGGCAGAAGGTTGTGTTTCACAAACTGAGAGCCGAGTCGACTCCAAGGAAGTTCGAGTCGACTCCAAGACTGGACGAGCCAAAAGACAGAGGATCGGGAGTTCGGGGTCTGAGATTCGAGTCGACTCCCAGGACAGTCGAGTCGACTCGAGAGGACAAAATTCAAAATTGGATCCACGGACTTCAGTGGATGAGCCGACTCCGAAATTGCCAAGTCAGCTCCAGAAGTTGGCGAGTCGACTCCGGGTTAAGACGAGTCGACTCCCAGTCGAGGATGCACCATAATTCAAATTTGGAACAGTGGCCGAGTCGTCTCCAGTAAAGCACGAGTCGACTCCTGCAACAGGCGAGTCGACTCCTGATCGCGCGAGTCGACTCCGATCCCAACGGTAATATTGTCAGGAAGTGCAGACTGTGTCCAACGGCTCTATTTTTGTCTCTAACGGCTAGATTCTTGTTTCCACGCCATCTAAAGCTATAAAAACAAGAGGAGAGCTAGGGGAGAAGGCATGGAAGTGGGAGAGATCATCTAGGAAAGAGATCTCAAAGAGATTACAAAGGAAATCTCCCACAAGCACAAAAGGGCCATCCAAAACGAAATAGAGAGAAGAAGAGCATCCAAGTGAATCCGAAAGCTTCCTCTCCATCCGCGTGCTGCCTCGGGGATCCTCTACTTCATGCCAAATCAGAGGAGGATCAAGTAAAGAAGAAGCCGAGCTCCTCCATCTTCAAAACTCGTTTGAGGGCTTCTCTTTACTCTATTTGTTTATATTGTCATATCTGCTTGTTTAAGAAGCTTTGATTTGTTTTTATTCTTTGTTTTAATATCTTGTAACTTGATTCAATCAAGGGATTGAATCAAGGGGTTAAAGGTTTGTTGGTGAGCCAAAGGGAAAACCAACGGTGTAAGGTTTGTTGGTGAGCCAAAGGGAAAACCAACGGAGATAGGTTTGTTGGTGAGCCAAAGGGGAAAACCAACGGAGATAGGTTTGTTGGTGAGCCGAGGGTAAAACCAACGTGTAAGGGTTTGATTGTGAGCCCGGGAAAACAATCGGGGTTGGTTCTAGTCGGTGAGCCTGGGAAAACCGACCGAGTTCGTTGTGCGCTCGTAAAAACAACAAGTTGGGTTGTGAGCTTGTAAAACAACCGGCTGTAATCGGTAGGATTATAGTGAAATTCCCAAGAGGTCTTGGGGAGTGGATGTAGGTGCTGGGGTGCACCGAACCACTATATGTCCTTTGTGTTTGTAATGCCTCTAGTTATTGTCTAACTAACACACTTACTTACTTAGATAAATTGCTTGCTTAATTCTTATCCGCACATCCTTTAGTTGCAAGCATATTTAATCAAGTCGAAGTCTATACATCAAACCCTTGCTAAGTTTAACTTTCACTGTGCATCTATACAACTTAGCATAGTTACTCATAAAGTTTTAGAAGTAGCATAAAAGTTTTAAAAGACCCAATTCACCCCCCCTCTTGGGTTGTATCTACTGGGCAACAGCCACAGAGGACTGTAGGCAAAGGAGAGAACAACCATTCCACTCTAAGTAATCAATCTTTCAATCTCTGCAACTTGTTCTTCAACGAAAAAGAGGGAAGAGCAGCATTAACTGCATCCACCTACTTCTTTCCAACATTGAAAGAGCCTCCTCCTGCATTCAAGTCGAGTACACATTTAAGAAGGAGACCCGAAGTTCAAGAAGCCCTTCCTCTTCTCCAACTTAAAAGCGTTTGAGGGCTCTTAACTTCGTTATTGTTCATATTGCCATTTATCTGCTTTTGAGAAGCTGTATTTTTCTGTTTGTTCTTTTCATCTACACATTGTCTTTGCTTGGTTCAATCGGGGGATTGAATCAAGGGTATAAGGTTGGTTGGTGAGCCGAGTGTAAAACCAACGTGTAAGGGTTCGATTGTGATCCCGGGAAAACAATCGGGGTTGGTTCTAGTCGGTGAGCCTGGGGAAAACTGACCGAGTTTCGTTGTGAGCTCGTAAAACAACAAGTTTGGTTTGTGAGCTTGGAAAACAACCGGCTGTAATCCAAGGAGTTATAGTGAATCCCAAGTGAGACTTGGGGAGTGGACGTAGGAGCAAGGGTTAGCTCCGAACCACTATAAAACTTGGTGTTTGTGATTGATTGTCTCTCTTTCTTTTACTCTCATATCACTCACAGCACATAGCAATTAATCGAACAACTTGCAATAGCTTTAATTAGTCATCCACATCGTTTTAAATTGTAAGATTATTTTAAAACCCAATTCAACCCCCCCTCTTGGGTTGTCTATCTGGGCAACAAGTGGTATCAGAGCCCAAACTCTTCCACCCAAGAGTAAAAGATCGAAATGACAACCCCATTTGGATCTTCCCACATTGAGGGTCAGTCCACCCAAAGACCCCCATTCTTTAATGGATCCGACTACTCATATTGGAAGGCTAGGATGAGAATATTCATCCAAGCCCAAGACTATGAGATGTGGACCATTGTAGTAAATGGGCCATACATCCATCCATATATGTAGAGGGTGTCACGGTACCCAAACTAGAAAAGGATTGGGATGAACATGACATGAGAAAGGCACAACTAAACTCTAAAGCTATGAATGTGCTTTATTGTGCCTTAGATAGAAATGAATTCAATAGGGTCTCAACTTGCATTCTGCAAAAGAGATTTGGGACAGACTTGAAGTGACCCATGAGGGCACGAATCAAGTCAAAGAATCCAAAATAAATATTTTGGTTCATAAGTATGAACTATTTAAAATGAATTCTAATGAAACAATCACATGCATGTTCACTAGGTTTACTGACATTGTCAATGGCCTAAAAAGCCTTGGCAAGAACTATACTAACAGTGAGCTTGTCAGGAAATCCTTCGTTGTCTACCAAGGTCATGGAAGCTAAAGTGACGGCAATCCAAGAAGCCAAGGACTTGAACAAGTTACCACTTGAGGAGCTTCTTGGATCCCTAATGACGCACGAGCTAACCATTGAAGCAACACAACGAGGAAGAGTCCTCCCATAAGAAAAAGGTATAGCTCTTAAATCTACTTCATCTAACAAGGACTTGTCTTGCAGTAGCAGCAGTGAAGAAGAAGAACATGAGGAAGATGATGGTGAGGCTCTTCTTGTGCGCAAATTCAGAAAATTTATCAACCACAAGAAGTCCTATCATCAAAGGAGAGGCCCCTCAAATTCCTACCGCAAGGACAAAGGTAAGGAAAGAGAAAATGAGGGGATTGGCTGCTATGAGTGTAAAAAAACCGGGACACATCAGAGCTGAGTGTCCCTTACTAAAGAAGGGCAACAAGTACAAGAAGAAGAAGAAAGCCCTCGTCACCACCTTATTGGACTTCGACGCATCATCTTCATCATCGGATGAAGAACAAGAAGAAAAGGCCAATTTGTGCTTCATGGCCAATGAAAATGAGGTAACATCTGAATCACATCTCGATTTTTCTTTTGATGAACTTTATTGATGCATTTAATGAATTAATGATAGAATATAAGGCCATAAATCTTAAGAATAAAGAACTAAAAATAGCTAAACAATCATACATACTTAAATGCGATAAACTAGTTAAGGATAAGGACTGTATCACCATAAAAAATCTAGAACTTAAGACAAGCAACCAACTCTTAATTAAGAAAACTAACACCTTAAGTAAAGATAACGAAGAACTAACTAAGGAATTTTCAGAACTTAAAAACCATAAACAAATCTTAAACAAGGATCTCACAAAAGAACTAAATGATCTAAAAGCAGAAAATCAAACACTAACTAAAGAACTTAACAAATACAAACCTTTGGTTGAAAAATTTACATATAGTTCTGAAAAGTAAATATGATACTAAATAGTCAACGAGCAGTATTTAATAAAGCGGGTTTAGGATATAAACCAAGAAATAAACAAAAACTTCTTAGTAACTTCTTTGTTAAAGCTGGGGAAAGTAAAACTAAGAAAATAACCTGCTTTTGTTGTGGAACTATAGGTCATAAAGCAAATGTGTGTAATTTTAGGAAAGGTAAAACAAAAAGGAAAATTAAAAGGGTATGGGTTCCAAAAGGAACCAACTTGACTAACCATGAAGGACCCAAGAAAACTTGGGTACCTAAGATGATATGATTTGCTTGTGTAGGAGTGTCTTGCAGCCAGGTCAACAAAAACTGCTGGTATTTGGATAGTGGCTGCTCAAGACACATGACGGGTGACAAGGATCAATTTTTCATCCTTGAAGCTAAGAAGGGAGGTGCTGTGACTTTTGGAGACAACAACCAAGGTCACATCATTGGTATTGGTAAAGTTCAAATTACCCCTTCTACTTTATTGATAATGTTAGATATGTTGATGGTCTTAAGCATAACTTATTAAGCATTAGTCAATAATGTGATAAAGGGTATGATGTTATGTTTAAACCATCACTATGCATTATAACAAACCCTAATGACAATAGTTTAGTTTTTAAAGGAATTAGACGTGGGAATGTGTATGTTGTAGACCTTGAAGATCTTGCCAAACATAACCAATGTCTAGTTGTTAATGAAACTAAGGATAATGATGCTAGCTGGTTATGGCACCGTAAGTTAGGTCATGCAAGCATGGACACAATAACTAAACTAGTTAAAAGAGATTCCGTGATAGGTTTGCCAAAATTAAAATATGAGAAGAACAAAATATGTGAAGCATGTCAATTTGGCAAACAATCTAGGAACTCATTTAAATCCATAAAATGTGTCTCTACATCTAGACCTCTAGAATTATTACACATGGACCTATTCGGACCAACTAGAACCACTAGCCTAGGTGGAAATAAATATGGTCTAGTTATTGTAGATGACTATTCTAGATACACTTGGGTTATGTTCTTAGCACATAAAGATCAAGCTTTTTCAGTATTTAAAAAGTTTCATAAGGAAGTAACCAATGCTAGAGATACTTCAGTAATAGCCATTAGAAGTGACCATGGTACCGAATTCGAAAATCAGTCATTTGATGAGTTTTATAGTAAAAAGGGGGATAACCCATAATTTTCTGCACCTAGGACACCACAACAAAATGGAGTTGTGGAGAGAAAAATAGAACTCTAGAGAAAATGGCTAGAACTATGTTATGTGAAAGTAACCTCCTAAGTACTTTTGGGGAGAAGCCATTAATACCTTCTTGTCATATATTAAATAGAGTTCTATTGAGACCCATCATAAAGAAAACACCTTATGAACTTTGGAAAAACAGAAAACCAAAAGTTAATTACTTTCATGTTTTTGGATGTAGGTGTTTTGTTCATAATAATGGGAAAGATAATCTAGGTAAATTTGACTCTAAATCTGATGAGGGAATATTCTTAGGTTACTCTACAACTAGTAAAGCCTATAGAGTCTTTAATAAAAGAACCTTAGTTATAGAAGAATCTATACATGTTGTATTTGATGATTCTAGTGACATCTCCTCTAGTAAGAAAGTTAACTTTGATGATGATGCTGAAATCTTGAAGAAAAAATAGATGAGATGACATTACAAGATGATAATCAAAAATTGATTGAAGGAGCATCATCAAGCCAAGAGGCTATTGTGAATCATGGGCTAACTAAAGCTTGGAGGTATGCTCACGGGCATCCTAAGGAACTAATTCTAGATGATCCATCTCAACCGGTTAGGACTAGAGCATCTCTTAGGAATTTAAATAACCATCTAGCTTTCGTCTCACACTTTGAGCCCAAACATATAGAAGAAGCCGAAAATGATGTAAATTGGATAAATGCAATGCAAGAAGAATTAAACCAATTTACTAGAAACAAGGTATGGAATCTAGTAGAGAGACCTTCTGAATATCCGATTATAGGTACTAAATGGATTTATAAAAATAAACTTGATGAAAATGGAATTGTTATAAGGAATAAGGCTAGACTAGTAGCAAAGGGTTATAATCAAGAAGAAGGTATAGATTTTGATGAAACCTTTGCTCCTGTAGCTAGACTTGAGGCTATTAGATTATTATTAGCATATGCATGCTCTAAGAATTTCAAACTATTTCAAATGGATGTAAAAAGTGTATTTTTAAATGGGTATATAAATGAGGAGGTATATGTAGAACAACCTCCTGGTTTTGAAAATCATCAATACCCTAATCATGTATATAAACTGAACAAAGCACTTTATGGTTTAAAACAAGCACCTAGAGCATGGTATGAGAGGCTTAGCAAATTCCTACTAGAACATGAGTTCTCTAGGGGTAATGTAGATACAACACTATTTCTGAAAAAGAAAAACCAAGATATGCTACTAGTACAGATTTAATGTTGATGATATCATTTTCGGTGCTACTAACAATCGCCTCTGCGAAGAATTTGCTGATTTGATGCAGAGTGAATTTGAGATGAGCATGATGGGAGAGCTGAACTACTTCCTCGGGCTTCAAATCAAACAGTCTAAAGGAGGCATCTTCATAATCAAGCCAAATATATCAAGGAGATGCTCAAGAAGTTTGATATGGAGGGAAACAAGTCAATCAGCACCCCCATGAGCTCATCATGCAAATTAGACCAAGATGAATCAGGTAAATCTGTAGATCAGAAACTGTATAGAGGTATGATAGGATCTTTATTGTATCTTACTGCAAGTAGACCTGATATTATGTTTAGTGTCTGCATGTGTGCTAGATATCAGGCTAATCCTAAGGAATCACATCTAGTTGCAGTTAAGAGAATTTTTAAATACTTAATAGGAACTAAGAATATAGGGTTATGGTACTCTAAAGAATCTAGCCTAAACTTAATAGGATACACAGATTCAGACTTCGTTGGATGTAAGCTTGATAGAAAAAGTACCAGCGGGTCTTGTCAATTTCTAGGAGAAAACCTAATCTCATGGTTTAGCAAGAAACAAAACTCGGTTGCATTATCTACTGCTGAAGCTGAATATGTTGCAGCCGGGAGTTGTTGTGCTCAAATCTTGTGGATCAAACAACAATTAGAAGATTATGGCATTAAACAAGATAAAATACCTATTAACTGTGATAATACAAGTGCCATTAATCTAACTAAAAATCCAATTCAGCATTCAAGAACTAAACACATTGAGATAAGACATCACTTCATAAGAGATCATGTACTGAATGGTGATGTGACACTACAATTTGTTTGTACTGATGATCAATTAGCAGACATTTTTACAAAACCCCTAAGTGAAGAGAGGTTTAGTGTTCTTAGGAGGAGATTAGGAGTGATTGATCCATCCTAGTGGTAGTTTCCACTAGATTCGTTGATTTTGATGATTAGATTGTGGTTAAAATAGAGTTTCTTTTCAATGATCATCAAATCAGATCATAATTTAGTGATTTTCCCTCATTCGGCACGAACATAACATGATTTTTAGGTGTGTGCCAAAGTTAGAGACGACTCGAGTAAGTTTCAAAGTCGGCTCCTAAGGGGGAGTCGACTCGCGCATTTGCGGGAGTCGACTCGCAAAGATGGCAGCAGAGGGGGAGTCGACTCTCATATAGTCGGGAGTCCGACTCGAGGTCTACAGGCGCATAAGGAGAGTCGACTCGCGCATATTCTGGAGTCGACTCGAGGTCGAGTCGACTCGCGACTCAGTGGAGTCGACTCGCAGTCGGGATTCGACTTTTTAACCCTAACTTTGTCGTTTCGAAAAACACTTCTTTCTCAGCCGCCACTGTTCACAAGCCCTAGAGCCGACTCCTAGGTCGTCCTCCGTCGTCCCAAAGGCCTTTTCCCGTCGATTTTTCACCGTCCCTTAGGGTTTTCCTCCCTTCCTAGGTCGTCCCCGGTCGTTCCCAAAGCCTTCTCCGTCAACCTTTCACCATCCTTTAGGTTTTCATCCGTTCTAGGTCATTATGCCGCGTAAAACCGTAGTCCGGAAGAGGTCCCGACCCGAGGCCGGTCCCGAGAGGCGCTCCAAGGCTCGGCACGATCCCGCGAGGCCACAACCTCCGGCTCGTTCCCCGCCAAGGGCGGTTCCCGCGAGGCCATTAGCCGGGAAGGCCGTCACCACCGGGAGATATGTCGACTTCGACTATCTCTCCCGAGAAGGGTTCACTATAAGTGATAGACTTAGGGCCCAGGGCTTAGAGTACTTCCTCACCTTAGATCTCCCCACATATCCAGGGCTCATTAGAGAGTTTTACGGGTACCGTCCATCGGAGAGATGGGGGTATCGAGGGCACGGTAGCCGGTGTCCCTCTGTTCATATACGGAGGATCTTATTGCCCACATCCTCCACCTTCCACTAGTAGGGGTGGCTCCCACACATCCCGAGGACAGGGTTGAGGCCCTTACGGCCGTTCTAGGGCATCCACCCCAGTCACCCTTAGACGAGGTATCCGCTAGCTCACTTCCGATTGAGATGTGGATCCTCCTAAGTATATTGTCTAGGTCCATCTTCCCTAAGACCGGGAGATTTGACTTTGTATCTGAGAGAGACCTAGCTCTCATGTTCTACATGCTTCATGACACCCCAATCAACTTCCCCAAACTCATATATCGATACATGTGTGAGCCACTAGACAGACTAGGCTCACTTTGCCCTACGGTATGGTCTTCACCTTGTTATTTAGGGAGTACGAGATTCCTATCCTGAGGGGGAACCCTTTCGCGCATTGCGATGGACTGATCGCACGCGTGCAGGGACCCTACACAGGATGGAGTTTCGGAAGAGAGAGGGGACATGGGTTAGGAAGTCTTCCATCACCACACAGACCACCAGACCTTCCCCCAGTCCTGAGCCAGACTCTGACCTTTCCGACTTACCAGACTTTCCATCCACTTCTGCTCCTACCACCTCCGCCCGGACCTCCCTCCTCGGCTCCACCATCCATGGAGGTCCGCATCACTCCTGAGCAGCTCCGGGAGCTGCGGCAGGAGATAGTCCGAGATCTGAGGGATGAGTTGCTTCGGGAGCTCCGAGGTTCGGTGCCTGCTCCCTCTCCCGCTCCATCTTCAGCGTTGGTCCCTTCCCTGACGGGCCGTGACTGACATGACGGCTCATGTGCGGGAAGAGATCTACAACATGAGGACTTTGCTGCCAGGCCCAGTTTCATAGCATGAGTGAGGTCACGAGCACCACTCGACAGATGAGGGAGGACATCGGGTCGTGACATGCACACCACTACCGAGGGGCCGAGCGCTTGTCGAATGTGCTCATCGACAAGCTGGACGCACTTCAGATGTTGGTGACTGAGCTCTCTACTACACATAGCAGAGCCACTTCGTCCATTATCACTCAGCTCGGGCATGTTACAGATGCAGTCACCCTCCTCATGGAGCAGAGCAGATTGAGAGGAGGAGCTACATCCTCGAGAGGAGGAGCCACGTCCTCGAGAGGAGGAGATACATCCTCGAGAGGAGGAGCCACGTCCTCGAGAGGAGGAGATACATCTTCGAGAGGAGGAGCTACATCCTCGAGGAGACCATAGCTACTTTTTGTGTTTTGTTTTGACTGTATTATTTTGCCTTATTTTTTGTACTCTCAAATATATTTACATGCAAATCAATACAATGAGTAGCCATATTTTCTTCAATTCTGTGCCATTTGATGATTGATTGGTTGTGCCATTGATTGTGTGTGCTTACCTTCTTTTTGATACGATGACAAAAAGGGGGAGAAATATGTATAAAATATGTAAAAGAAATCAATGAAAATCAAAAAAAACTGTTAAACACACAAAATTTGTTCTAAGTGGATTTGGTACCTCGAGGCTCATTATCTCTCTTTTGGGGCTCCTAATGGAGTAATCTCTAGAATCTATTCAAGGGATATTCGGAGATTAGCTGAATCCTACTCAAGAACAAATTGACAGATTTTTCCTCTAAAAACAAAAAATTCAGTTCAAAAAATTTCAAAGCATTAAAAGGAAATTCAGAGAATCAAAACATAGTAGAATGCATATGTTGAGGGGGAGAATCTGAATATTAATCAAGCTAAATCATTAAAGATATATAAGCCAAACAATTGATTGTATAATATGAAGGCTTATATAATTCCAAATGAAAGGGGGAGCTTTAACTCCGAAATTTATTGTTTCACTCCTTTCAAGCTTGGATAAATTGAATTACCAGACATTTGAATTCAATTATGGATTTTATTTCATTGTTTATTGAGCAATTCACTTTACATATACTCAATGTTTTGTCATCATCAAAAAGGGGGAGATTGTGGAGTGATTGATTAAAACCCTATTTGATTTTGATGAGCTCAAAGCATTTGAGTATATCTCTTGTTACTAATGAATTCAATTAAGTGTCTCAGTGAAAATCTTGTCTAAGTGTCTCTAGACTTGGTTCATAATATTTTGGATAAGTTAAGAAGTCAGCCTGAACCAAAGTCTGAGACTCGAGTCGACTCCAGAGTATCACGAGTCGACTCCAAGCGTATCAAGTTCACTGGCACGGGCTCGAGTCGACTCCGGTTAAGTACGAGTCGACTCCGACTTAGAACAGACAGACGAACAGAAAGCATCAACTCAAAACCTGTCAGCGAGTCGACTCCTGAAGTGCGCGAGTCGACTCCGATGTTCACCGAGTCGACTCCAGGGGTAGCAAGAGTCGACTCCAAGGAGCCACAGGCAGAAAAGTCAGAGAGCAGTTTTCGGGTCTGAGATTCGAGTCGACTCCAGTGGAACGCGAGTCGACTCCGATGGTTGGCAAGTCGACTTCAAAGAAAGTGAGAGTCGACTCTCAGAGGAACACAAGGAAAAAGTCAGAGAACGTTTTTCGAACTCTGAGATTCGAGTCGACTCCCGCAATACGCGAGTCGACTCCGAGACTCCGCGACCACAAAGAAGACAGAAGACCAATTTACTGTCTCTAAGATTCGAGTCGACTCCCAGACAGCTAGAGTCGACTCCAAGGCAGCTCTACATCAAAAAGACAGAAGACAGTGTTTCGGAAACTGAGAGCCGAGTCGACTCCGGGGAAGTTCGAGTCGACTCCAAGACTGGACGAGGCAAAAGACAGAAGATAGGGAGTTCGGGGCTCTGAGCGCCGGGTCGACTCCCAGGATTGTCGAGTCGACTCGAGTGGACCAAATTCAAAAATAGATCCACGGACTCCATGGGATGAGCCGACTCCGAGAAAGCCAAGTCAGCCCCAGAAGTTGGCGAGTCGACTCCAGGTCAAGACGAGTCGACTCCCAGTCTAAGAGGCTACTTTAATTCAAATTCGAAACAGTTGCCGAGTCGACTCCAGAAAAGCATGAGTTCGACTGCCGCTACAGCCGAGTCGACTCCTGATTGCGCGAGTCGACTCCAACCCACCAACGGACACATTGTCAGGGTGTACAGAGTGTGCAGAACGGGCAGAAAAAGCTCTCTAACGGCTAGTTTCCGTGGGGGTTGGTTTAAATAGCCACAGAGGACTGTAGCAAAGGAGAGAACAACCATTCCACTCCAAGTAATCAAGCTTTCAATCTCTGCAACTTGTTCTTCAACGAAAAAGAGGGAAGAGCAGCATTAACTGCATCCACCTACTTCTTCCCAACATTGAAAGAGCCTCCTCCTGCATTCAAGTCGACTACACATTCAAGAGGAGACCCGAAGTTCAAGAAGCCCTTCCTCTTCTCCAACTTAAAAGCGTTTGAGGGCTCTTAACTTCGTTATTGTTCATATTGCCATTTATCTGCTTTTGAGAAGCTGTATTTTTCTGTTTGTTCTTTTCATCTACACATTGTCTTTGCTTGGTTCAATCGGGGGGATTGAATCAAGGGTATAGAGGTTGGTTGCTAAGCCGAGTATAAAACCAACGTGTAAGGGTTCGATTGTGATCCCGGAAAAACAATCGAGTTGGTTCTAGTCGGTGAGCCTGGAAAAACCGACCGAGTTCGTTGTGAGCTCGTAAACAACAAGTTTGGTTGTGAGCTTGGAAAACAACCGGCTGTAATCCAAGGGGTTATAGTGAATTCCCAAGTGAGACTTGGAGAGTGGACGTAGGAGCAAGGGTTAGCTCCGAACCACTATAAAACTTGGTGTTTGTGATTGATTGTCTCTCTTTCTCTTACTCTCATATCACTCACAGCACATAGCAATTAATCGAACAACTTGCAATAGCTTTAATTAGTCATCCACATCGTTTTAAATTGTAAGATTATTTTAAAACCCAATTCACCCCCCCTCTGGGTTGTCTATCTGGGCAACAACCTACAACCCCAAGAAAAATTCAGATTACATATAGGGCTGAGTTTAGGTGCTTTACTTTCCATTGCATGCATAAAAGTGAAGTTTACTTCTTAATACCTTCATATTACTTGTTGAACTTGAGAGGGGGTATATTAGAAGTCATTTTGCATGCAAGTAGTGCTCAAATTTCTGCATCATATCATTCTTATTTGCAAAAGAGGAGTGAGCATTTTTTTCTGGTAAAAGAGAACGGATTGATCTCTCTATCTTGTTCATCATAGTGATGGTGCCAATGGGGAGGCTAATAGTAGTATTCGATACTATTTGACCCGACTATTCGGTGTAGGGTATATTAGGGGACAACATAAGAGAGAGGCTAGTGGTAGTATCTCATGCCCCTTTTCCAACTCCACTGAATAGGGAGCAAATAGAGTATCAATACGTCTCTCTAGGGTTGAGAGATTTCCATTTTGTAATCCCTTGTTGTAATTGGAGGAGATTGAGGGGTGTTTATTTCAAAAATTTTATAAAGAGGAGGGCCGGATCATCCCTTGGGTGACGGCCAAAGGAGATTTGGAGTTTTGACTTGGGACAAAACATGGCACAATCAAAGGCTTGAAATCTTAGAAGGAAACTCGGCACACCTTAGCCGAGCCATTGAAAGCCTCTCCAACATCTTTGCCGAAATGAGGAGAGAAAGCAAAGCTTGCCTTGAGAGGTTGGATTGGAGGCTAGGGGAAGGAGAAAGGGAGAAGGAGCAAGGGAGGTCTAATGAAAAAAGGTATTGGTCGCATGCCTCATGGCGGGGCCAAGTAAGGGAGAAAAAAACAAGTGAAGAAGGAAGTTTGAGAGCCAACCAATTAGTGGAGTTAGACCACCAAAGACCATGGAGGGGAGAAAAAAGAATTGGAGCCCAAAATGTTGATATGTGGTTGGAGGATGATAGGCCTAGTACTAGAAGGGAGAACTATAGTGAAGATGAGGCCGAAGAGAAGCCATACCATACTCGAAGGTGAAAGTGCATCCTAGTTTCTTCGGTGTTTAGCATGCTGAATTTTTTTTTTTTTTTGAAAACCATGGCTGAACCTGATTGGGTTGCCTACATACTCCTTCATAAAGGGGATCAAGCCATACGTAGTTCTTTTTAAGTTTAAAAAATGCGGCGAAAAACCGAATCAAATAATTTAATTCATGCATGCTTACAAGATCAAATCTAGAAATCAGCACCTTAAGAACACATAGAATTATGCCGGAATCGTTTAAACAATTATACTAAAACTTTCATGCATGATTAACTATCAGATCTGAAACTTAAAAACTCTATTCCAATTAATCTCCGAATATCCATCGAATGGATTCTGGAGATATCTCCGTGAGGAGCCCCAAAAGAGGGTAAAACCTCGGAAAATCGGATCTAGATCTTGACACCATAATAAATGATTAATGCTAGATTAATACCTTTTATGATGGATGAAAGTTATGGATCTGATCCTTGACTTCGCAGCCACGCACATGAATGGCCTCTACGAGAAGTACACGCGAAGTTTCTGAAAAGATTCAATCCTGCGGAAGTGCTAGCTTGCGCAGAATTTCTTGAGGCTGAAATTTGATCTTCCCAATGCTATCAACTTTTGAACCGCCTTCTTGGAAGAACATGGAGGAAAGGTTTGGAGGGATTAAAGAGGACTTAGATCTGATCTAAAAACTCTTATCAGGGACCCCTAACACTAATGGTGCGATGGACTTAGAGGAGGAAGAAGTCGGCTAGATTGAATGCAGAATTTTTCCATGCATGAACTAGGGTTCCTCTCTTTTTTTTTCTCTTTATTTCTTTTTTTCTCTCTTTTTTCCTTGAATTCGACCACCAGCTGATGGAGGTCCTTTTAATGTTGCTATCCCCTCTAACTTCATGCCAACCATCCCATATTTGTGGAGGATTTTGTGGGGTTTTGAATTTTGAATTCAAAATTCAAGTTCATGTGCCATTACATGATGAAGCTTGATCTAATCTAAACCATTCATCATGTTGCCACTTCCCTCTTTCAATTTCAAAATTTCCATGCCCCCAATCAGATTAGAGGGTTACATGGTTATTTTGTGGTGATTAAATTCAAAATTCAACCTTAATTAGAAGTGAGATAAAGATAAGGATGACATATGCCATGAAGAGAGAGAATTTGATCTTATCCAATTCTTTTCATGAATTTATCTCTTCATTTCGACCCATCTAATAATGAAAGAGGTCTCTGATGTTGCCAAGTGTCCCATGGCACCATTAAATAAATTAAATTAATTTTTAATCATATTAAAAATCAATTTATGGCGCCATGCATGGATATGTGACAAGTGGATTTCAAGATCCGAACAGTTTCAGATCAAAGCCATTTAATTTAATTAAATCCTAACAATTAGAATGATCCAATTATCATGGGTTGAACCTAATCCAATTAGGTCAATTCCTAATTAAGCACAAATTTAATCTAATTTAATTTGGTCAACCTAAGTCCTCTTGATTCAGACTTAATCCAATCAGATCAAAAATTCTGATTGAGCCTAGAATTGAATCTAATTCAATTTGGCTCATCCTTAGTCTAATTACTCAATCCAATTGAGTTCATTAGCAATCTAATTACTAATTAATCCTCCGATAATTACTTTAATTATTTTATAAGATAATTTACCAATCGAATTGACCAAATTATTCCTGAATGATTCTTAATCATTCATCAGCCTTCTTGATCAATCAGAAATCTTCTATGCGTGTGACCTCATAGGTTCGAACCTAAGCCGGTAGTATAGGAACGACTTCCTACACTAATCGATGTGACCATCTAGCAATGGTACCCGACGTCCGGATAGGCCGAATATATACGAAGCAAATATTCTGGAATCCTGAACTATGGTTACTGTATAATTCAATCCCTTTGACTCCTAATGCCAGGATGACTTAGAGCTCACTGTCAACCCTATAATTAGTACATCCATTATGTGATTAACTTTAGATATCCCGTGACTCCTCACTGGGATTACCCTGGCCATGGTTTTGCTAAATTAATCACAAGATATTTTCTCCTGTTTCCAGGAGGGGTCAATTCCATCTCGACTCACAACTGACTATGCAAGTGCTTGACTGCACCCAGTGACCTTCCGTCACTGAATTAGAAATCCAGGTAGTGCGGTACTAAAGTACAATGAGTTGCTTGCTAGTCACAGATTGCGGTCTCAAGTCAGAGGGCCAAACTTATACCCATATCCACTCGGAACATCTCTTGACAGTAGAGCGTTCCGAAATTGGTCACGTTCAGTGAAATGTACTTCTACACTTCACCTGTGTGGCATACCCAGTGTCTCCACACTCCTTGGTTAAGAGGACAATCAACGTATATATCACACAATGACCTAATTCAATAATGCTGTCGTCCTTGTAACAATATATCATTTGGTCGCAAACTAGTTTAAGGATTCGAAGATAAATCCTCCTTTATCACTAATAAGTCCTAAGGACTTCATCATATAAGAGTTCATTTGAAGATGTAAAATGATGAATAATGCCAAAAAAAAGACTTTATTGATTTGTCAATTCATTTACAAAATTCAATCATCAACATGCTGACGATTGATATTTAGGATACAATTCCCAACAGAAGGTCCTTTGGCCGGAGAGGTAACATGGATGGAAGGAAGGGCCGAATGAGAGAAGACTTTGAAGATGATGGAAGTCCTCGACAACATGAAAGAGGGTTAAGGAGGCCCAAGATTGATTTTTTTTTTTTATTTGGAGGAGGCAGCCCCTATGAATGGCTAGACAAAGTAGAGCAATATTTTGAAGTCTATGAAGTTTCAAAAGCTGATCGGGTCACCATTGCCAGCTTCCACCTTGAAGGAAGGGCAAGCCGGTGGCGGAGATGGATCCGGGCACTATATAAGAAGGACGTAAAAAAGCTTGGTTGGACAGCCTTACAGAGGAGTTCATGTCATAATGGGGGTCTTTGTCTAGTTACCCCCGCACGCATTGCAACGATCACAGCGAAAAGACATGCGCAGGGACGTTCATCTTATGAACGTTCTAGGAAACGTAGATTTTAAAAAAATTCTGAGTTCTTTAACTCAAAAAATTATGAAATCGAAGAGAAGATTAAATTACTAACTTGATTAATTTTCAGATCTACTATTTAGAATTGTAAAGATCATATCTTTACCTTTGAGCAAGTAGATCTTCACCGCTATTTGATGATCGATGATTTAGTTCGCTTGAAGCCGTACAAGTGTCCGACCTCTACAGGTATCCATATGAGGTAGATCACTCCAAGAACCTTGATCTCACCGGGGTGCTAGATCCCTTATAGAGATCCTCTCTTAATGGCTAATTTTCTCTCTCTTTCAATCAACTTCTTGATTGCTTTGAGAGGAAGAAAGAGGAAGAAGAAGGATGAAGAGGAAGAAGATGGCGCTGCTTCTCTTCACTTTTTCTTGCTCACACCTGGAAGGATAGGAGGAAGGGGTGGGTGGCTGAAATTGATGCACATCCAATACTACTGAGCCCTTACACCACCCCTCTTTTTATAAGGCATCTCATGCCTATCTAAACAAGGAATAATTTCAATGAGAAATCACTTCTTGATTCATCCCTCCAAATTCTACCACACCACTTACTTAATTCTTGCACACCCCTCACTTAATTCTTCCACACCCCATATTTAAAAGAAATTGGAGAGAATCAAGGGCTCTCCTTACGCCGTGTGGCAATCCAGGGGAAAGAGGAGAAAGAGGAGGGGTGGATGCCCCTCCCTTGTGGCGTGTGGAATCAAAGAAGGAAAAGAGGGGGACACCCCCTCCTTCCTTTAGGCGTGTGACAAGGAGGAGGGGCGGGCGCCCCTCATTATTTTCTCCCTTGCTATGGCTGTTGGGAATTATATCCTAAATATCAATCATCAGCATGTTGATGATTGAATTTTGTAAATGAATTGACAAATCAATAAAATATTTTTTGGCATTATTCACCTTTTTACATCTTCAAATGAACTCTTATATGATGAATTCCTTAGGACTTATTAATGATAAAGGACGATTTATCTTCGAGTCCTTAAACTAGTTCGCGACCAAATGATATGTTGTTACTAGGATGATAGCATTATCAGGATTAGGTTGTTGTGAGACATATACATTGGTTGTCCTCTTAACCAAGGAGTGTGGAGACACTAGTATTGTTAGGAAATCCGCCCATGCCGCAGAAAATTAAAAAAATTTCAGATGCAGCAGAAGTGGCATGCACGGGATCGACGTTCATCTCATGAACGTTGTTCAAAAACCGTTCGTAGACAGATAAGGATTAAAAACTTTTAAAATATTAGAAAGATCAGATCTTCATCTTGTGCGGGTAGATGATCACCGCAAACTGAAGTTCGTAGTCTAGGATGAAGGTTCGCTTGAAGCCGCACAAGTATCTGGTCTCTACGGGTATCCACATGAAGCAGAAACCGATCGAAGCTTCTTTGTCTCCCCAGGGTGCTAGTTCCCTTGCAGAGACAACTTTAATGGCTGATCACCTCCCTTTCAATCAACCCTTGATTGTGCTTGGGAGGAGGAAGAAGAAGGATGCAACTGGATGAAGAACCAAAGCCTGCTTGCAGCCCCTTTTCTTTCCTTTACGTTGGAAGAAGGAAGGGAGTAGGAGGAGGCCGCCAAGTGTGGAGTGATTGATTATAACCCTATTTGATTTTGATGAGCTCAAAGCATTTGAGTATATCTTATACTAATGAATTCAATCTAGTGTTTCAGCCAAATATTTGTGAATTTATGTTTAAGTGTCTCTAGCTTTGGTTCAATACATTTTGGCTAAGTATGGAACTCAGTTTGAACCAAAGTCTGAAGCTCGAGTCGACTCCGGAAGATTACAAGTCGACTCCAAGTGTTTCAGAAGCTCTGGCACATGCTCGAGTCGACTCCGGTACACTACGAGTCGACTCCGACTGAGAACTGATAGAAAGACAGAAAGTTGATTTTCAGACCCTATCAGCGAGTCGACTCTAGAAGGGTTCGAGTCGACTCCGATGGTTGCCGAGTCGACTTCCGACATTTCCGAGTCGACTCCAAAGGGTAACAGAAGAAAGACAGAACAATATATTTCAGACCCTGCAACCGAGTCGACTCCAGAAGGTTACGAGTCGACTCCGAAGTTTGGCGAGTCGACTCCTAGTTAAGTACGAGTCGACTCTCAGAGGAAAGCAAGACTAGAAGGCAGTTCAAGCCAAAACACAGAGGATCAGTTTTCGGATTCTGAGAGCCGAGTCGACTCCAACAAAGTGCGAGTCGACTCCGAGGCAGTTCAACTCAAAACACAGAGAAACAGTTTTTGGATCCTGAGAGTCGAGCCGACTCCAAGTACTCCCGAGTCGACTCCCAAGTCAGCCGAGTCGACCCCAACAAAATCTGAGTCGACTCCGAGGCAGTTCAACTCCAAACACAGAGGATCAGTTTTCGGGCTCTGAGAGCCGAGTCGACTCCAAGATGATCCGAGTCGACTCGAGAAAGAAATACAGAAAAACAGATCTCTGGAACCCTGAGAACGAGTCGTCTCTGGAGGGCCAAGTCATCTCCAGACATTGGTGAGTCGACTCCAGGGTTGGCCGAGTCGACTCCAGAACGGGACAGCACTTTAATTCAAATCCTGAACAGTGGGCGAGTCGTCTCCAATAAAGTGTGAGTCGACTCCAGCAACAGCCGAGTCGACTCCAGATCAAGCAAGTCGACTCCGACCCCAATGGATACACTGTCAGGAGTTGCAGAGTGTGCAGAACGGCCACAAAAAGGTGTCTAACGGCTAGTTTTCAAAGTGGACTGCTTAAATAGCCAGAGTGAACAGTAGTAGACATCAAGAGAGCTATTCCATTCAAACAAAAAGGGATTTCCACCTACCAAAGGCTCTCAAGAGTAAATACAAGAGAAAGAAGGAAAAAACGCATTGAACTCCATCCAACAAACATTTCCTTTGCATTCAAGGCTCTCCTCTGACATCAGATCATCAGTGCATTCAAAGAGGAGACTCAGAGTTCGAGAAGCCCCTTCTTCCTCTTCCAAAATCTGTTTGAGGGCTTCTAACTCTACATTATTTATATTATTCAGATTTGCCTTTTTAAGAAGCTTTTCCTGTACTCTTTACA
Source organism: Phoenix dactylifera (assembly GCF_009389715.1). Lineage (NCBI taxonomy): Eukaryota > Viridiplantae > Streptophyta > Magnoliopsida > Arecales > Arecaceae > Phoenix > Phoenix dactylifera. The sequence goes on from NW_024068325.1 coordinate 144,409, forward strand.
AACTGTTTTCTTGTTACTTGATTCAATCAGGGGATTGAATCAAGGTTCCTGATGTTTGTTGGTGAGCCGAAGTTAAAACCAACAGTGTAAGGGTTCGATTGTGATCCCGGAAAAACAATCGGATGGTTCTAGTCGGTGAGCCTGTGAAAACCGACCGAGTTCATTGTGATCTCGTGAAAACAACAAGTTGGGTTGTGAACTTGTAAAACAACCGGCTGTAATCCTAGGGATTATAGTGAACTCCCAAGTGAAGCTTGGGGAGTGGACATAGGAGCAAGGGTTAGCTCCGAACCACTATAAAACCTCTTGTGTTTGTAATTGGTTCATTGTCTCTTCCATCCTCTCCACTCACTACAACTAGTAATCTAATTAATCAGCCTGCAATAATATTAATTAGTTACTCATTAAGTTTTAATTTGCAATTATTACTTAAAACCCAATTCACCCCCCTCTTGGGTTGTCTTCTTGGGCGACAAGTGGTATCAGAGCAGGAGCTCTTCTATCAAAAGAGTAAAAGATCAAAATGACAACCCCTTTTGGATCTTCACTTATTGAGGGACAATCCACCAATAGGCCTCCATTCTTCAATGGAACCGACTACACATATTGGAAGACTAGGATAAAAATATTTATCCAAGTCCAAGACTATGAGATTTGGAGTATCATAGTTAATGGACCATACATTCCTTCTATTTTTGTAGATAACATTACTATTCCCAAGCTTGAAAAAGATTGGGATGACAATGATAAAAGGAAGGCACAACTAAATGCCAAAGTAATGAATGTGTTTTATTGTGCCTTAGACCGTAATGAATTCAATAGAGTCTCTACTTGCAGTTCTGCAAAAGAGATATGGGACAGACTTGAAGTGACCCACGAGGGCACGAATCAAGTCAAGGAATCCAAAATAAACATACTAGTTCATAAGAATGAACTATTTAAAGTGGATTCTAATGAAACTATCACTTGCATGTTTACTAGATTTACTGATATTGTCAATGGTCTAAAAAGCCTTGGCAAAAGTTATGCTAACAGTGACCTTGTCAGAAAAATTCTTCGATCTTTGCCAAGGTCATGGGAAGCCAAGGTAACGACAATCCAAGAAGCCAAGGACTTAAACAAGCTGCCACTCGAGGAGCTTCTTGGATCCCTGATGACGCATGAGCTCACAATGAAACAACACAGCGAAGAAGAATCCTCTCATAAGAAAAAGGTAATAGCCCTCAAATCTACCTCTTCTAACAAAGATCCATCTTGCAGTAGCAGCAGCGAAGAAGAAGACAATGAGAGAGATGATGATGAGGCTCTTCTCGTGCGAAAGTTCAGAAAGTTCATCAACCGGAAGAAGTCCTTTCATTAGAGGAGAGGTCCCTCAAATTTCTACAACAAGGACAAAGGTAAGGAAAGGAAAAGTGAGGGAATCGGTTGCTATGAGTGCAAGAAACTGGGACATTTCAGAATCGACTGTCCATTACTGAAGAAGAGCATCAAGCACAAGAAGAAGAAAGCTCTTGTCACCACCCTGACAGACTCCGATTCATCATCATCATCATCGGATGAGGAACAAGAGGAAAAGGCCAACTTCTGTTTTATGGCAAATGAAAATGAGGTAACATCTAAAATGCATTTAGATTTTACCTTTGATGAATTGTATGATGCTTTTAATGAACTAATGGATGAATATAAGACAATAAATTTTAAGAATAAATAACTAAAACTAACTAATCAATCTCACTTCCATAAGTATGATAAATTAATTAAGGACAAGGATTTTATCATTAAAGAAAATTTAGAACTTAAAACAAGCAACCAAATGTTAATTCAAAAAACTAATACCTTAATTAAAGATAACAAAAAACTAACCAAGAAAATTTCAGAACTTAAAAACGGTAAACAAACTTTAAAAGATAATCTCACAAAAGACTTAAACATACTAAAAACAGAAAAACAAAAGCTAACACAAGAGCTTGAAAAATACAAACCTATTGTTGAAAAGTTTACATATAGTTCTGAAAAATTGGAAATGATACTTAACAATCAACGAGCTGTGTTTAATAGAGCTGGTTTAGGGTATAAACCTAATAATAAGCAAAAGCTCCTTAAAAATTTCTTTGTAAAAGCAGGAAAAAGTAAAACTAAGAATATAACCTATTTTTGCTGTGAAAAAGTAGGACATAAAGCTAATGTGTGTGACCATAGGAAAGCAGAAGCTAAAAGAAAAATTAAAAAGGTTTGGGTTCCAAAAGGAACCAACATTACTAACCTTGAAGGACCCAAGAAAACTTGGGTACCTAAAATTGTATGATTTCCTTGTGTAGGAGTGTCTTGCAGCCAAAGTCGACAAAAACTGTTGGTATTTGGATAGTGGCTGCTCAAGACACATGACGGGTGACAAGGAGCAATTCTTCACCTTAGAGCCTAAGAAGGGAGGTGCTGTGACATTTGGAGACAATAACCAAGGTCACATCGTTGGTATAGGTAAAGTACAAATCACCTCTTCAACCTTCGTTGATAATGTACGATTTGTAGATGGTCTTAAGCATAACCTACTTAGCGTTAGTCAATTATGTGATAGAGGTTTTGATGTTTTGTTTAAGCCATCTTTATGCATCATAACCAACTCAATTGACAATGGATTAGTATTTAAAGGAATTAGACGTGGTAACGTCTATGTAGTAGATCTTGAAGACCTTACTAAAAACAGTCCTTGCTTAGTAGCTAGTGATACTAAGGTTGATGATGCAAGTTGGTTATGGCACCGTAAATTAGGTCATGCAAATATGGATACAATATCTAAGTTAGTTAAAAGAGATTCTGTAATAGGTTTGCCAAAACTAAAATTTGAGAAAAATAAAATTTGTGAAGCATGTCAATATGGCAAACAATCTAGGAGCTCTTTTAAATCCATAAATTGTGTCTCTACCTCTAGACCTCTTGAACTACTACACATGGATCTATTTGGACCAACTAGAACCACAAGTCTTGGTGGAAACAAATATGGTCTTGTTATTGTAGATGATTTTTCTAGATATACTTGGGTCATGTTTTTAGCTCATAAAGATGAAGCATTTTCTATATTTAAGAAATTTCATAAGGAAGTAACTAATGCAAGAAATGCTTCAGTCATAGCTATTAGAAGTGATCATGGAACAAAATTTGAAAATCATCTATTTGATGAATTCTGTAGTAAAAAGGGAATAACTCATAATTTCTCTGCACCTAGGACACCACAACAAAATGGAGTTGTGGAAAGAAAGAATAGAACCCTAGAGAAAATGGCTAGAACTATGTTGTGTGAAAGTAACCTCCCTAAGTATTTTTGGGGAGAAGCCATTAACACATCATGTCATATCTTAAATAGAGTTTTATTGAGACCAATTATAAAGAAAACACCTTATGAACTTTGGAGAGACAGAAAGCCCAAAGTAAACTATTTTCATGTTTTTGGGTGTAGATGTTTCATTCATAATAATGGCAAAGATAACTTAGGTAAATTTGATTCTAAATCTGATGAAGGTATCTTTTTGGGCTATTCTACATCAAGTAAAGCTTATAGAGCCTTCAACAAAAGAACCCTTGTTATTGAAGAGTCTATACATGTTGTTTTTGATGATACTAATGATGTCTCTTCTAGCAAGAGAGTAGCTCTTGATGATGATGCAGGAATACTTGAGAAAAAGATAGATGATAGGACATTACAAGAGGATGAACCGAAGCAAAGTGGAGAAACCTCAACAAGCCAAGAGGTAATTGATGATCATGGGCTTACAAAGGCTTGGAGGTATGCATACGGTCATCCTAAAGAATTAATATTAGATGATCCATCACAACCTATTAGAACTAGAGCTTCTCTTAGGAACTTAAATAATCACCTAGCTTTTGTTTCACACTTAGAACCTAAAAACATTGGAGAAGCTGAAAATGATGTAAATTGGATAAATGCTGTGCAAGAGGAACTAAACCAATTTACTAGAAACAAGGTATGGAATTTAGTAGAAAGACCCGCTGAATACTCAATAATAGGAACTAAATGGATATATAAAAATAAACTTGATGAAAATGGAGTTGTGGTTAAAAACAAGACTAGACTAGTAGCAAAGGGCTATAATCAAGAAGAAGGTATAGATTTTGATGAAACCTTTGCTCCTGTGGACAGACTTGAAGCAATTAGATTATTACTAGCATTTGCATGCTCTAAAGACTTCAAACTATTTCAAATGGATGTAAAAAGTGCCTTTTTGAATGGGTATATTAAGGAGGAGGTTTATGTAGAACAACCTCCTGATTTTGAAAATCATCAATACCTCAATCATGTATATAAACTAAACAAAGCACTTTATGGTCTAAAACAAGCCCCTAGAGCATGGTATGAAAGACTTAGCAAATTTCTATTAGATCTTGAATTCTCTAGAGGAAATGTTGATACAACACTGTTTTTAAAGAAGAAAAACAAAGAAATGTTAGTAGTGCAGATTTATGTAGATGATATTATTTTCGGTGCTACTAACAATCACCTCTGCGAAGAATTTGCTGACTTAATGCAGAGTGAATTTGAAATGAGCATGATGGGAGAGCTGAACTATTTTCTCGGGCTCTAAATCAAACAATCTAAAGAGGGGATCTTCATCAATCAAGCTAAATACATCAAGGAGATGTTTAAGAAGTTTGATATGGATGGAAACAAGCCAATCAGCACACCCATGAGCTCATCATGCAAACTAGATAAGGATAAATCAGGTAAATCAATAGATCAAAAGCTGTATAGAGGTATGATAGGCTCTTTACTATATCTTACTGCAAGTAGACCTGATATCATATTTAGTGTATGCATGTGTGCTAGATATCAATCTAATCCTAAGGAATCAAATTTAATTGCAGTTAAGAGAATCTTTAAATACCTAATAGGAACAAAAAATATAGGTTTGTGGTACTCTAAAGAATCTAGCATAAACTTAATAGGGTACACAGATTCAGACTTTGCTGGTTGTAAACTTGATAGAAAAAGCACCAACGGGTCATGTCAATTCTTAGGAGAAAATTTAATCTCTTGGTTTAGCAAGAAACAAAACTCGGTTGCACTATCTATGGCGGAAGCCGAATATATTGCTGCCGGGAGTTGTTGTGCTCAAATCTTGTGGATTAAACAACAACTTGAAGATTATGGCATTAAACAAGATAAAATTCCCATAAACTGTGATAATACAAGTGCCATTAATCTAACTACAAATCCAATTCAGCATTCAAAAACTAAACACATTGAGATAAGACATCACTTCATAAGAGATCATGTACTGAATGGTGATGTGACACTTCAATTTGTTTGTACTGATGTTCAACTTGCTGATATCTTCACAAAACCTTTGAGTGAAGATCGATTTTGCATACTTAGAAGAAGGTTAGGAGTGATTGATCCATTCTAGTGATACTCTCCTCTAGTTCATTAATGTAGAGGATTAGTTCATGTTGGACATAGGATTTCTTGTCTATGATCATCAAATCAGTTCTTAAATCCTAGATAAGTCCATAACTCTCTCTTTTGGCACGAAAATAATAAGATTTTTGGTTGTGTGCCAGAGTTCGAGTCGACTCGGATACATTTTAGAGTCGGCTCATGGGGGAGTCGACTCGCGGTCGAGTCGACTCGCGACTTACCGGAGTCGACTCGAGGTCGTGAATCCGATTTTTAACCCTAATCGAAACATTTATTCCTCACTTCTATTCACAGCCGACACTGTTCCAAAACCCTAGAGCCGTCTCCGAACTCGTCTCCGACCCATTCTAGGTCTTCTCCGTCGAGTTTTCCTCCTATTTTCCGTGTCCTTCCCCGTTGTTAGGTCAAAAAATGCCTAGGAAAGTCGTTGTCCCAAGCCGGAAGAGACCCCTCGCCGCGAGCGGCGTCGAGCGGCGGTCAAAGGCTCGGAACGAACCCGCGAGGCCACCACCTCCGGTTCCTTCCCCGCCTAGGCCGATTCCCTCGCGTCCGTGCGCCGGGAGGGCAGTCTCCACCGGGAGGAAAGTCGACTTTGACTTCCTCTCCCGGGAAGGGTTCACCCTAGGGTATCGTCTCAGGGCTCAAGGGTTAGAGTTATTCTGTTCATTAGACCTCCCTACTTACCCGGGGTTAGTTAGGGAATTCTATGGGACGGTAGCCCGAGGTAGTGGTGGTATCCAGGGAACCGTAGCGGGTGTCCCTGTATTCATCCCGGAAGACTTCATTGCTCGAGTCCTCCATCTCTCGAGTGAGGGGATTGTTCCCACACATCCCTCCGATAGGACAGAGGCCCTTACGGCCATCTTAGGGTGTCCACCTCAGTCCCCCATAGAGGAGGTGTTCGCAAATCAGCTTTCGGCTGAAATGCGGCTTCTCCTAAGTGTCATCTCTAGGACTCTCTTTCCCAAAATGGGTAGGTTTGATTTTATTTCAGAGAAAGACCTAGCACTGATGTTCCACATACTCCAGGACACTCCTATTAACTTCCCTAAACTCATCTACAAATATATCTGTGAACCCCTAGATAAGCTTAGGTTGAGTCTCCCTTACGGTATGCTATTCACTCTCATCTTTAGGGAGTTAGAGGTTCCTATTCCTGAGGGGGAACCCTCTCGCTCACTGCGTCATACAGATCGCATGGGTGAGGGGACTCTCCATCGTATGGGCTTTCATAGAGTTGAGGGAGTCTGGGTACGGAGACCATCCACTATCACACCATCTGACCCTACCACTCACCACTCCCCTAGCCCTGACCATGACATAGCTCCTCCCACCTTTCCTTCCACCTCTGCTCCTACCTATACTGAGCCCTCCACCTCCACTGCCCCACCTTCTCAGCAGCAGCCCCTGGAAGTTCGGATATCCTCTGAGCAGCTCCGAGAGTTGAGGCAGGAGATAGTGAGGGAGCTGAGGGATGATCTCCTGAGAGAGCTATGAGGTTCTCAGACTGCTCCCTCCATAGATTTAGTTTCCTCCTTAGCAGCCGTGACTGTCACGCCCCGAATTCGGATCATGACACGGCCGTGCTATTGCAAACCTTTACCCGCAATAACACGCAGCCACTTCAAAACTTCAAATCAATTATGAACAATTATATTCTTAAATGTTATCAAATATTTCATCAATAAAAGATTGATTACAAAGCATCTAAAAATAGCAACATTTAATGTTTTATTTTCTTTTCCCATAACCCTGAAGCATGTCACGCTCCTTGTTCCTATCATCTCTTATTCATCTGTAAAAAAACATAAATAAAATGGTGTGAGCTATAAAGCCCAGTAGGTAAACAAGTATAATCTTATCGGATCAAGCATAATATTTTTGTATGCCAATGCACTATTTGAAGAACAAGCAGTTATAATAAAGAAAGCATTTTCCAAATCAAACCAGACGTAAACCTTTTATCTTTATTCCCTGCTTTAAAATCCGTACTCATCATTATTCATACTTTGAAATATGTACTATTATTATTCATGCTTTGAAATCTGTGCTTGTAATAAAGTAAACATTTCATATAATCAAACCTTTGCCATAATCAGACTAGTTATAAAACTATGCCTGTCCATTCATGCAACTTCATAAATATGATTATGCATCATAAAACTTTTGCCATTTATGCATCGTAAAACTTTTGCCATTTATGCATCATAAAACTTTTGCCATTTATGCAACATAAAACTTTTACCATTTATGCAACATAAAACTTTTGCCATTTATTCCATACTTTGAAATTCATACTCTCAGATGGTAGTGTAGCTATGGCCGCTCTTATTCCCACGGCAAGGCCTTTACCACTGCAGGGTCATCTTCCAGTTACTATTACCCACTGGCGGGGGTCGTAAAGCCAAGTTACTTTTACCCACTGGCGGAGGTCATATGCCTAGTTACTGTTACCCACTGGCGGGGGTCATACATAGCGATCTGAGAGTTCTTAAAACATATCATGCTTTTCATAAATCTTTTCTCATAGATCCATTGGAAAGTGAATAATGGCATCATGCTAATAAAACTCATGATCATGCTGAAAACTTTATTTTTCCATGCATCTTTCTATATCATCATAATCATGTGTACATAATATAATAATAATAATAATGATGGATGCTATGTATCCAAAATCATGTAATCATTTGCTAACACATGCTTGATCCTAATTTTGTGAAAACATAAATAATCATATACAATTTCATAATCGAGTAATCACAAGTATTTGATGAAATATAAGATTATATCAGCTACTTTTTCCACAATTCTTATACATAATTCCAATTGCATAAATAATACTTTTTCATCTTATAAAACGTGGTACATGATCCATAATAAGATTAAGACAGGTTACTTACCTTAATTTGCTCACCAAATGCCAATTCTTCAATACCTAACAAGATCATTAAATTACATGTCACTTGCACATTTAATTTTTATTTATTTATAATTTTAAAGTTATTTACAGCCCATTCATAGGACTCAATTTCATTTTCGGGCCCATAGCCTAGTTAAATTTCTAGTTCAGGCCCATGGCCCAATTCAATTTCTGGTTCTGGTCTAATTTAGCTTCTGGTTCAGATTTGATCCAGCTTCTGGTTCAGATCTGATCCAGCTTCTGATGCAGGTCTGAACCAATTCCACTTCTGGTTTAGACTAAATTGCCCTCTGGTTCAGGTCTGGGCCCATTTGCATTCAGGCTCGATGTTTAATTGGGTTCTGAATAAGGCCCTTGGCCTGATTTAATTACTGGGCCCACTTGTATTCAGGCCCAAAAACACTATTGGTTAATTTATAATTATACCTTATCAGTTCTAATTAATTTAAAGAGAACCTAGCCTCAAACTATATTCAATATAGTCCCTATATTAAAATTCGAGCTTTTCAGGCCCAGTTAGTTTTGGTTTTAAGAACACTGGGCTCGGACCAGGGCCCAGCCCGGCTTCAGGCTTCTAAATCCAAATCTATTTGAAGCCCACCCCGGAATTAGGCCCATTGCGGCCCACCACATTTTTTTTATTTTATTTTATTTTATTTTTCTTCTTTTCTTTTCCTTCTTTTCTTCTCTTTCTCTTTTTCTTTCTTTTTTCTTCTCTTCTCCTCCCTTCCCGAACCTTCCTCTCCTCCTTTCCTCTTCCAGTCCCGATCTCCTCCCCCTCTTCTTCTCTTCTCACATGAAGCGACGAGGCTCGAGGGACGCTCGGGAGCGAGCCAGGTCCGAGGTCGGCGGTGCCGGCGGCCGGCCAACATCACCCGCTGTTCGGCCTGTAGCGGCCGATCCCCCCTTCTTCTTCATCCTTCTTCTCTTGCGAAGGGAGGAGGGTGGTCACGAAAGAGGTCGGCCGCGACCGGCGGTGCCCGTGGCCGAGCCCGTGGTCGCGCCTGCGGTGGCCGGCCTCCTCTAATCGTTGGTGGAAATGGGGGTCGGAACCACCCTCTCGAGAGGAAGGGGCCTCCGGCCCACCGCAGCTCCGACCGAGGCCCGACGGAGCTTGCAGTTGGAGCCGGCGGCTCCTCCCTCGTTCCCATTAGGGTAGGGGAAATAATCCATGGTCGTGGCCGATCGTGTCAACGCCAGCTCAAGGGCCGAACGCTGCAGGTTGAATCTCCCCCTTCCCTCCTCCTCATCTTCTTCCTTCTCTTCTTCACCCTTCGATTTGTTCTATTTCATTTTCCCTCTGTTTTGTTATTTCATAGCTACACTAGTTTATGGGCTTACCTAGCTCCGAGGCTGTGAGGCCTTTCCGGTGAGATACTGTATCTCCTCCGGCGGCTCAATTGCGGTGACGAGCTGGGTTGTCTCCTCCTCCGTCGCTCCCGGTCCAGCTCCTTTGCACAGAAGGAGAAGGGAATGAGAGGCAGTGAGAGGGTGAGGGCTGAAGCATCTCTGAGAAAATCCCTAGGTTCTTATAGCCCTGGTGTGGGGGAGAAAAATGGTGGTGATCGTGGCTGTCAGGCGGTTGTAACCGCCTCAGCTGGCGATCACCGCCTCTAGGTCTCCAAATGGGCCGGCCATGTTGGGCTTGGCCCATTAGCTCACTATCTTATGGGCTGGTCTTCACATTCTTCCCTCCTTAAAAATAATTTCGTCCTCGAAATTTACATACCTTAATTCTTAAACAAATAAAGTTACTTAGTCATTTATCTAACATTCTTCCATGTTTCCGCTGCGCACTCTGATTCAAAACACTAAAATCTTTGGATTCAGTAATAACTTTTGATCAAAATATTACTTGTATTATGAACTAAAGAGATCCATATTTTCAATTTTCCAAGTAAAGCCTAAAAAAATATTTGATTCTTGTCCCCTAATTTACCTCGAGTACATCTAATATAGATTAACTCTCAAGTCAATTGTTCCATTCAAAATCATCATATGGGCTAGTTACTATAATTCCAAAATATGTTGAATCTTAATTCTCTTATCAATTCAACTGGACAATTCCAAGTCAAATTCTTATAACTAGATATTTTTTTTTTTTTTGCTCCACCAAATTACAAGACTTTAATTCAACACAAATGAGTCAAACCTCAAAGATCTTCCATCATAACCATCTAAGTCTCTAAAATTTAAATTCTTCATGCAAATTTAGGTTTCAACAATAACCTAAACAATATTGACAAAAGACCCTTGATTAACTTATAATTCCAAACTTTGAATTGAAATTCCATATACATCATACAATCCCCGATAAACATGAATAAGATCTATTATTTGGATCCAAAGACAATAATTAAAATTATTAGTAAATCCACCAAGATGAATACAATAAAATCAATTCTTAAATAAGAAAATAGACCTATTTGCAATAACTCACAATATATTTTTCTTCAACATATGAGTTTCATTCTTACTCCCCAAACATATTCAAACTGATGCGATCCGATAGAATTTGATCTGTATCCCAAGATTCTTGACTCTTCTTGATTTCTGGAAGGGTAGTTCCGACCTGATTGCAGACACGATTTCTAAAGATCCGTCCGTCAGATTGATCTCAATTTTGGATATGTTGTAGATCTCCGCGTTAGCTTTCCAGCGGTAGATCGTGAGTCTAGAGATAACTTCGGGATCTTAAGATATCAGCCTCCGACTGATGACTGCGCAGGGAAGGACGGGCTGATAATCCAACGGGATGGAGTTGTTTGTAGAAGCTGGAAGGGATCAAGGAGGAGAGGAAGAAGAGGGAGGAGGTGGCTGGCCTCTCGGGACAGAGGTGGTGCAGCCGGATGAAGGAGGGGGCGGCGGCCTTGGACGGCGGCCTAGGGAGAGGGGGAAGGCGTCGCAAGAAGAGAAGAGAGAAGGGAAGAGAGCTAGGGCAAAAGCCTTTCAATTAATTTTTGCATACTGAAATAGGTGCTCACCACATCTATTTATAGGTGGCTACCGGACCCCTTAACTTGACTTGATCTAATTGAATTCAAGAAACAACTAAACCCAAAGCGACTCTCATTAATAAAGGCCAAGTCGGCTAACCCGAGCAAGGCTATGCTGAAATAAAATTAACATCAAGGACTCAAAAGCAAAAATAACCAAATGATTAAGTCCGAGGCGGTCTAGTGGATCCAACCGCATCACTCCACCACGCTTCCCTTAACCTTGTCCTCAAGGTCGGAAGTCAGGGAAACGATCAAGTATCTCAGTCTCAAACTCCCATGTGGCCTGGTCTGCTGTTCTCCCCAGCCACTCCACTAGTATCTGGGTTTTCAGTCGTCCTTCTACTCGTATTCTACGCTTCGCCAGCACTCGAACCGGCTCCACTACCTCGTCCTCCGGTGGCTCATGTATGATTGGGCCGACAGATGTCTTGGGTCCAAGCCGGGCCCTCAGAAGCGACACGTGGAATACCAGGTGAACTCTCGATGTAGTCGGCAAGTCCAAGCGATACGCCACGGGTCCAATGCGCTCCATTATCTGAAAGGGCCCATAGAAGCGATGAGAGAGCTTCTGGTTCGCCATGGGCCGTAGTGTCAACTGTCGATAAGGCTGCACCTTGACGTATACCCAGTCGCCCACCTCGTATACTGGATCTCTGTGCTTCCGATCATGCAGCTGCTTCATCCTGTTCTGCGCAGTCGTTATGTGGAACTTTAACCGCCGTAAGGTAGCATCGCGGTCTAAAAGCTCAAAATCTGCCTCTGTCCGGTCCGCATGTGACAGTGGATCATAAACTCGCAGCGTCGGTGGTACTCGTCCATACACCGCCTCAAAGGGTGTAATCCCTATGGCTGAGTGGAAAGCGGTGTTGTACGAATACTCGGCCCAAGGTAAATAAGAAAGCCACTCTCGGGGCCGATCACCAATCATACAGCGCAAGTACTGCTCGATGCAGCGGTTTACCACCTCCGTTTGCCCATCGGTCTGAGGGTGGTAAGCCGAGCTCATGGCAAGCTTCGTCCCTTGCTGTTTGAAGTAAGCCTGCCAGAATGCGCTAACAAAAATGCGGTCACGATCAGAAACAATAGTCCGAGGCATATCATGTAATCGAGCAATGTCTCGTATGTAGACCTCTGCCACCCGTCGAGCAGAAAATGGATGTGCGAGCGCCGAAAAGTGGGCATACTTGCTGAGGCGGTCCACAACGACCATGATCACTGAGTACCCTCGAACTAATGGCAGCCCCTCAATGAAGTCCATCGACACATCCTCCCAAACCTGATCAGGAATCGGTAAAGGCTGAAGTAGACCCGCAGGTCGCAGTGAATCCGCCTTCGCCCTTTGGCACACATCGCATTGCTGTACATAAGCTCTGACCGCTGCCTTCATGCCTACCCACGTACAGCTCTGACTCAGCCTCTTGTAAGTCCTGAAAAATCCCTCGTGTCCAGCAAAAGGAGTATCATGGAAGTGCTGGATCAATACCTGCCGCATGGCTGAATCGGTGGGCACGCGGATCAACCCATGGTCCAGAATCAACCCATCTCGGTCCTCCATCTCGGGATGACTGCTCGGATCTGCTGCCAACTCCCTCTGGATCTGTACTAGGTCCGAATCCCGGCATGTGGCGGTCCTCAAGTCTGAAATAAAAGGAAAAAACGGCGTAGTCAAAGCCGCCAACTCGCCGGACTCGGGATGGCGCGATAGTGCATCCGCTACTCGATTTTCTGCGCCCTTTTTGTACACCATCTCATAGTCGTAGCCGAGAAGCTTCGACACCCACCTCTGCTGGGCTGGAGTATGTATGCGCTGCTCAAGAAAAAATGGAAGGCTCTGCTGATCAGTCCGAATGATGAATCGGCGGCCGATAAGGTACGGCCTCCACTTTGTGACTGCATGGATGACCGCCATCATCTCCCTCTCATATGTGGACAGCAAGCGGGTCCTAGGGGACAACGCCTTGCTCATGAAAGCAATTGGCCGTCCCTCCTGCATCAAAACAGCACCAATGCCGGCACTGGAAGCATCGCACTCGACTACAAACGGTTTGGCGAAATCGGGTAGTGCCAAAACCGGGGCCGTCGTCATGGCTTCCTTGAGCTTCTCGAATGCTTCCGTCGCTACCTCGGTCCATCTAAACTCGCCCTTTCGCAGCAACAGGGTCAGTGGCGCGGCGATCTTTCCATATCCCTCCACAAACCGGCGGTAATAACCGGTTAGGCCCAAAAATCCTCGCAGCTCCTTTTGGTTCTTGGGTAGCGGCCACTCGGTCATGCAATGTATCTTTGCTTGGTCCCGGCTCCACACCTGCAGCAGAGATGACATGGCCTAGGTACTCGACCTTCGGCTCGGCCCATAGGCACTTGGATCGCTTTACCTTCAATTGATTTCCGCGCAGAATTTTCAGCACTTCTTCTAAGTGCTCTAGGTGCTCCTGCCATGAACGACTGTAAACCAGTATGTCATCGAAGAATACAAGGACATACCGCCGTAGTAATGGTCTGAATATGTCATTCATGAGCCCCTGGAACGTCGCTGGTGCATTGGTGAGCCGAACGGCATCACCCTGAACTCATAATGGCCATCGTGTGTCCGAAACGCCGTCTTGTGCACATCTTCGGGCCTGACACGGATCTGGTGGTATGCGGCACGGAGATCAAGTTTGCTGAAGTATTCCGCACCAGCAAGCTCATCCAACAGCTCCTTGATGACTGGAATCAGATACCGGTCCTTAACGGTGATCGCGTTAAGTGCCCGGTAGTCGACGCAGAATCGCCACGTCCCGTCCTTCTTATGTACCAGCAGCACCGGCAATGAATATGAGCTTCTACTGGGCTGAATGATGCCGCTCTCCAACATCTCTCGTACCATCTTTGAGATCTCCTCCTTCTGAACATGCGGGTAGCGGTAAGGCTCACATTCGCCGGTTCTGCTCCCGGTACAATCTCTATGTGATGACCGTGCTCCCTCTCGGGTGGAAGACCATGAAGCTCCTCAAATAAATCTGCGAACCCCTGTAAGAGAGCAGCCAAATCAGTAGGTATACCTGCCTCCGTCGTGGTCTCCGTCGACAGAGGTAAGAGCTGCATCAAGTAGCTGTGCGCGTCGGGTCCGGGCAAGCCGACTAGGGGCTGAAGTGCAGCCCTTGGGCTAGGCCGAATGCCATCCAATCTAACTCGCCGTCCGCTCCGTCTGAAAGTCACCCACATCTCGGCGAAGTCGAATGTAACCGGGCCAAGACTCTGCAGCCACTGCGTACCAAGGACCAAATCAGCTCCTCGTAATGCCAACGGATAGAGATCGAGCTTGAATTGGCTGCCCTGGATCGTCAAAGTGATGCCTCGGCATATGCCCTCCGCCCTCAACGTGGCTCCGTCACCCAATGCCACGTCGAAGCCCAATGTCGTCTCTGCTATGAGACCGATCTGTTTGACGAGCCTCTCATCCAAAAAATTGTGGGTGCTGCCCGTATCTATGAGGATACGCACTACACGTCTTTTGATCATGCCGTCCACGCGTAGCGTTTTCGGTGTCGCCGATCCAGAGTAGGCATGTAATGAAATCTGAGGTGGCACGTCCTCTTCCTTGGCCTCTAAATCTTAGGGCTCATCCTCAGCAACCTCATCCACCATCTTCAGCCACGGCCTCGTCCTCCCAATCCGTCGATCAACATCACCGCTCCGACGGGCCGCGCACACCGGTGTCCCGGTGTAAATTTCTCGTCGCAGTGAAAACATAGGCCTTTTGCTCGACGTTCCTCCACTTGTGCTGGTGTCAAGTCCTCCCGGGTGGACGCTCAACCCTCTTGACGTCACCTGACAAGCGAAGAGGGGGTCCTCGGCCCTGTGTTGGCTGCTGCAACCGTCGGCGCTCTCGGCTGGCCGATGGAGCCCCTGCGGTTTGGCCGGCCCGAGGTTTGGTCCAGCTGCCCCGTGCCGCTGATCGAGTGGTCTTGATCTTCTCTTCCACCATTAGGGCCAAGGCAAGGCATCCTCCCAGAGATTGTGGCCGCAAAGTCCTCACCTCGGCTTGAATGTCGACACGAAGTCCTCCGAGGTATACGCTTTTCAGCGCGGAGTCGCTCCACCCCACCACTCGGTTGCTGATCTCTCAAACTCCTCTTGAAAGGCTCTAACAGTAGTCTTTTTGGGTGACCCTTGATAGCATAGACTGAAGTCATCGTACTCGGTTAGGGCCGAAACGCCGACAAATTGCTGCAGAAAGGGCTTTATTTAGTAGTTTAGGCAGTCCAAGTGACGACACCAACGCTGACCATTCCCTATCGCCAAGTCTTTGATTTGATGAATTCGACCGTCGAGATCTGGGTGAAGGGGAAGCTGAGCAAGGGAAACAACCCAGAATGACCAAGGTTGGACTACAGTGAGAAAGAAAATCCAGGTTTCCTGGTCGTGGAGGATTGTCTTCCCAATTTCCTCACCTCTGGACTCAGAAGGCTGGGCCGCTCCTACAGGGTGCAGCAGGAATGAAATGCTTCCGTTTTAGGAATTTGCGACCTTACCCATTTCAGTGACTTGCCACCGGACGTTCCCAAATCCTCCCAACTGTTGAAAGGTCGGGCTCGGGTCGGCGGGTTTGAAACCATGCAGGGCGGGTTCTCTTCTAGGTTGAAAAGATGAGGATCAATACCTTTTGGTCCTCCGCGTGTGCCATGGTAGTGAAAGAACTGCTCAGCTCGATACACCCAATTGAGAGGATCGCCGTCTTAAACTTAGGGAAAATTTCAGCCTAAGAGGCAGGTCCGCCGAATTTCCTCCCTCTCGATCTTCCATTACGGTCACGCGATCTCGTTCATATCCTCGGCGGTGGGTATCCCCCACACGCTGCGTTCCTCATGCTGAAAATTTCTGGATGGGCATCACATCCTCCATATTCCGACCGTCCTCGATTGCCAATCGGCTCATCCCCTGAGCACCTAGCGCTGTGCGCCAATTGGGTATGAAGCTCGGGTCGGGTCTAGGTCGGATCTTCTCCTTGGTCCAGCCGCATCTCCTCTGGTGGGTTGGGCGAAGGAGAGGGTCACGAGGAGGGGGTCCCCTCCGTCCTGGTCATCCACAGGTAGGGGCCGGAGATTCCACCGGGTCCGACGCGGAGCTCCCCCCGGTGGAGTTTCTTGCCGCTGATTTAGCAATAGTTGCAACATCATCTCGATATGGCGTGCATGGTATCCATCTTCTCCATCAATTGTTGTTGGCTCTGCTGCATAGTTGTTTGATTCCCACGCAAGAACTCCAAGAGACGGTCGGTGGAATCAAGATCGGGTCTCAGGTCCGCCGAGGCCGCGGGTGATCGCGAGCCTTCTTGATGTGGGTCGACGCCCCTTGAAGATGCCGCTTCTTGCTGCTTCGAGGTTGTAGAGCGGGTGTTCACCATCTTCCAAGGCCAAGGATTGAACTGCTCTGATACCAAATTGATGTGATCCGATAGAATTTGATCCGTATCCCAAGATTCTTGACTCTTCTTGATTTCTGGAAGGGTAGTTCCGACCTGATTGCAGACACGATTTCTAAAGATCCGTCTGTCAGATTGATCTCAATTTTGGATATGTTGTAGATCTCCGCGTTAGCTTTCCAGCGGTAGGTCGTGGTCTTAAGATATCAGCCTCCGACTGATGACTGCGCAGGGAAGGACGGGCTGATAATCCAACGGATGGAGTTGTTTGTAGAAGCTGGAAGGGATCAAGGAGGAGAGGAAGAAGAGGGAGGAGGTGGCTGGCCTCTCGGGACAGAGGTGGTGCAGCCGGATGAAGGAGGGGGCGGCGGCCTTGGACGGCGGCCTAGGGAGAGGGGGAAGGCATCGCAAGAAGAGAAGAGAGAAGGGAAGAGAGCTAGGGCAAAAGCCTTTCAATTAATTTTTGCATACTGAAATAGGTGCTCACCACATCTATTATAGGTGGCTACCGGACCCCTTAACTTGACTTGATCTAATTGAATTCAAGAAACAACTAAACCCCAAAGCGACTCTAATTAATAAAGGCCAAGTCGGCTAACCGAGCAAGGCTATGCTGAAATAAAATTAACATCAAGGACTCAAAAGCAAAAATAACCAAATGATTAAGTCCGAGGCGGTCTAGTGGATCCAACCGCATCACAAACCTCGAAGAGTATTTTAATTAGGTAGCATAAAAATCTTTTATAACTTAATCTTAAACAATTTCTTATGAAGAGATCCTAACTTGCCACAAAATGATTAACTTCAAGCTAGAAGTAATATTACAATATACCCCCATATCAAAATGAACTTCCAAATTGACTAATAAACAATAATTACATTGTATGATAATATTCCATGATCAATCCTCTTTCATTAAATTTTGGTCAAAATCCAATTAATCATAACCTGAAATATCCACTGAGAGGACTCCCAACATAGCTGATCCACACATTGGCTACGAGATGGTTGCAAATCTGAAGGAGGAAATATCAATGTGCGAAGCCTAGTTCAAGCTCAATACTGGAACATGAGTGACGTCAAGGACGACACAAGGGAGATGCGAGACAGCATCAGACATGAGCTAGCCAATGCGCTGATCTCCAAGCTTGACACCCTCCAAGAAGTGTGACCCAGCTCACGACGATACAGTCTAGTGCCACCTCGGAGATCATCGAGCAGCTAGGGAACATCTCTGAGAGGATAATTTAGTCATGCAAATGGTAGACTGAAACGGGAGCCACATCCTCCATACAAAGAAAATTAGTGTATTTTTATCTGTTTTTATGATGTACAGTCCCTTGAGGACTCTTTTGATATGTAATCATACTTGTACTCAAATTTGAATTTATACAATGAGTAGAAATTTCCTTTCAAAATTGTGCATTCTTGAGTTCTTGTACTTTTCTGTGCTTTCTGCCTTTTTGCTATGATGACAAAAAGGGAGAGAAAATATATTGAATTGAAATGTAAAGGGAATCAATAAAAAAGAAAATTCTTAAAGCACAAAGTAATTTGTTCTAAGTAGGATTCGATACCTCGAGCTCATTATCTCTCTGTTGGGGCTCCTAAAGGAGTAATCTCCAGAATCTATTCAGAGATATTCGGAGATTAGTTGAATCATACTCAATGACAAATTGGCAGATTTTCTCTCTAAAACAAAAATTTAAGCTCAAAAGCTTCAAGACATTAAAAGAAAATTCAGAGAATCTAAACAAAATTGAATGCATATGTTGAGGGGGAGAATCTGAAATCTTAAGAAAGCAAATTCATTAACACATATAAGCCAAACAATTGATTGTATGACATGAAGGCTTATATAATTCCAAATGAAAGGGGGAGCTTTAACTTCAGGATTTACTGTTTCACACCTTTCAATTTTGGATAAATTAAATGACTAGACACTTGAATTCATTTCAAAACTTTATTATAAATCTCCTTTTGGTTGAGCAATTCACTTTATAAATACTCAATGTTTTGTCATCATCAAAAAGGGGGAGATTGTGGAGTGATTGATTATAACCCTATTTGATTTTGATGAGGTCAAAGCATTTGAGTATATCTATACTAATGAATTCAATCTAGTGTTTCAGCCAAATATTTGTGAATTTATGTTTAAGTGTCTCTAGCTTTTTTTGTTCTTTGCATTGGAACCAAAGAAGAGAGGAGGAAGGGCTGCACGCCTCTTTTTCTTTTCTTGTTGCTTGCGGCTGAAAAACAAGAGGAAAGGAGGCTCACGTCTTAAAGAAGGAAGAAAAAACTTAGGGTGCCGCCCCCCTTTTTTTTCTTATTAGGCATGTGGAGCTCCTAAAATTAGGAGCTTCAATCCTTATCTCCAAGCCAAGAGGAGGGCATATGCCCCTCCTTATTTTCTTCACGTAAAAGCCAAGTGGAGGGGCATACGCCCCTCCCTCTTTTCTCCCTTTCACGCACGCCCCCACTTAATCAAATTAAATGGGGGCGTGGGGCCTCTTTCATGGGTGTCTAATTCTCTTCTAAAGAGGATTAGGTGAACCCAATCCTTATCCATATGAGTCCTAATTTAATTAGGACCTAATTAGATCATGACTCAATTAAACTCTTCAATCCTAATCCATAATCCAATTAGGACTTTAGGAATCCTCCTCCAAGTAGAACTCTTATTTAATTAGATCAAGCCCAATTAATTAAGTCTAATTGATTCAATTAAACTGTAATCCAATTGCAATTATTCCTTCTTCAACTCACTAACTTTTAGTGGGTTAAACCAATTATCAATCAAATTGATAATTATAAACTATTGTGATTCCAAATCATAATTCAACCATCGGATCGATCAATATCTCTATTGTGTATGATTCCATAGGTTCTATTTTGTCTGGTAGTGAGATATATTGTGATCCCTATCAAAATATCATTGAAACTTCTTTCAATGGATTGGAACAATTCCAACTCTTCTCATTCGGGTTCACTAATCATCAAGTGAATGCTTTTGAGTCTCACAATCCACCGGTGACACCTAGCAACATGTAGTGGCTACCCAACAATAGAATAGATAATCTCTAGGTGTAGTTAGTATATGGTACAATCCCTCTATCGTGGATCTCGACCAGATGGAGGTCATGAATAACTCGTCAAACCCCATCATCTGTCATATGTCAAGATTTATTCGACTCTAATTCAAGATTGGAAAACTCTTATCCAAAAACTACCTTGGCCAAGAATTTACGAATCCAGTCTCATAAATCACATAGGATCTCTCCTAATCTATCAAAGTCGATAGATTCCATCGAGATGCATCCCTACTCCTATAATGAACGTACTGTATCCAATCTGCACCACAAAGATCCAAATGGATAGGCCCCATGTTTATGTGCTCGTCAAACTACAGCAGCCTCACTGTGAATAGTCGAGGCATTGCAGGTCAAAGGACCAGTCATATAATTGCAGCATCAAGTAAGTCACTAACGAGTTGATAGTGTTGCCCAGAGGTGCAGCCCAAGAGGGGGGTGAATTGGGTCTCTTTAAAAAATAATTAAAGATAAAACGTATAGAGAGTATGGGTTACTGTTTATCTTATAGATTCAGCAGCGGAAATAAGATTGCACAAATACGATGGTGAATAGAGTTAGGAAAGCAGTCAGAAAAATGCAGAGAAAAGGAAGAGAAGAACCACAATCACAAACACCAAGATTTATAGTGGTTCGGTGCATTCTCAGCACCTATGTCCACTCCTCAAGCCTAGCCTGAGATTTCACTATAACCCAGCAGATTACAGCCTGATTGTTTTTCGGGCTCACAATCGAAACCTAGTTGGTTTTTCCAGGCAACCAACCGAAAATCTTTTGTTTTTCAGGATAACAAACAACCTAGTCAGTTTTCAGACAAACCAACCAAAAACTTTACACCGTTTGTTTTTCCGGGCTCACAAACAACCCAGTTGGGTTTCAGATAAACCAACCAAAAACTCTACACCTTGCTGAATATTTTCGATTCAGCAACTTTCAATCGAGGCTTGGAAGAGCCTTTACAAGTTTCAAATCAATGAAACTGTTACAGCAACAATTTATCCAACTAAAAGAATGTTGTAACAAGAAAACTTAAAGCTTCAGAATATAAAGAGTAAATCGATGAAAATAAAAGTTGAAGCCGATGAAGAAGTTAGCTGTGGAAGGATGTTCCAATGTCCGAACAACAGCTCTTCATGTTGCAGTGAGAAGCTTCGACTGATTTTCTCACAGGAGAAAGTTTTTAGATTCAGTGCCGATGAGGATGATGAACTGCTTAAGTTTTTCTTCCCTTTTTCTCAGTGGAAATCTTTGTTTTCTTTTGAATCTTTTTCCTTTTCTTATTGTTTCCATTCCGAGGTTCCCTCGTATTTATAGACAAATTCTTCGGTGGGATTTGAATTTTCTTATTCCCGTTCTGATGAGAATCTTTTTCTGTTACAGAAGAAAACAAAAGTCGTTCAAAGCTTCCCGTTGTGGTCCCAGCAGTACAAGGGTCGACTCATGTAACTCAGGGGTCGACTCATGTTTGTTTTGGATCGGCACTTCAAGTTGTCGAGAAGGCTTATGCTGTGATATCTTTAAAGGGTCGACTCTTTATCCATAAGGATCGGCTCATTTTCATCAGGATTGCCTCTTCAAATACAAGGGTCAGCTCATGCTTGAGTTTTTCGGCCGGTGCTAAGACTGAGCAGGGGTCGACTCTTCAATTTCGAGGGTCGACTCATTTTGAACAAGGGTCGACTCTTTAGGCTTGTCTCAGGCGGTGAGGACTTTTTGTTTACTTTGAACTATACAAGGGTCGACTCATATTTTGCTGGGGTCGACTCATTGACTGTGTTCCTTGAATAAAACATATCAGAATCAACTTAAACTTGTCCTTTTTGCTTAGGGGTGACTCAAGTCTTTCAAACAGAAAACTTTAGACTTCATCTCTGATCTCCATGGACTAGATTAAGATCATTTCCTTTTAGAGTATGTCCACTGAAATGTTTGCGAAGAACTTATGATTTGCAGTGCTTCATTTTTTTTGATTTGACTTATAATACTTCACAATTAAGCTAATGTCGTTAGTACACAATATTATCTCCAGTATTTTGTAATCATCAAAATTCATCCTTTAGGGTTGACAATCTTCCCCTTTTTGATGATGACAAAACCATTGAGTTAAAAAGAATTTTGCAATAAATTTAACAGCAATTATAAGAATTTTATAATAAAGTTCAGAGCAAATATGATATTCAGAGATATATGCATAATTTTAACAAATTAAGGAGAAAAGTCTCCCCCGATCAATTACAAATATTTGAATTATGCAGAGTTCTTGTTCTTGATCTTTTCTTAATTTTTGATCGTCCAGTATCATAGTATACCATTTAAAATCTCCCCCCTATATATTATCTTTAATGTTGAGATTGGTATTCTGAATTCTTTATACATTTCTTATTTCTCATTTTTCATATTAGAATTCTTTTCATATTTTGCATTTTTCAGATTAGAATTCTTTTTCATATTTCTCCCCCTTTTTGTCATCAACAAAAGGAAGGAAGCTAAAAAGAATATCTGATACCAACATTAAGGTTCAATTAAAAGTTTTGATATGTATTAGATGCAATATGTATCAGAGCAGTATATAAACCAATAAAGACATGTACTTCAAGAGAGATAATCATTCATTGCATTGGATAAATGAAATACATTTGATAAATCAGAAGATTACAATGTGTATCAGTTGGTATTAGTCAACATACAAGTGCGCCAAATGAAGCTTAGTACAAGATTATATTTTGAAAACATGGGTTACAGTCTAAGCTCAGGTTAGGTTCAGTCTAAGGTCAGTCTAGGTTGGAGGTTTTGAAGATAAAGATCCAGACTGATCTTCCTTTGGCTCTTCCATCACTTTGTCAATTTTACTGTTCAGTGTAGTGATGGAGCAATTGAGCTGAGTGTGCTCTTCTTTCAATTCTTGAATAGACTCTTGAACAGAATTTCTTTGAATCCTAAGTTTCTCTTCAATTGTTTTCATTCTTCTTTGCTGATTAGCTGCAAGTTGCCTTAGACCTTGCAGTTCAGCTCTCACTTCTTGGGTCATGTTAGTGAGATGATGGACTTTGCTGAAACTAACTCCAGAATTAAGCAGTGCTGTAATGATGTTGTCCCCAATAGCTTTTAATTGCCATCTCTCAAGTCTAAGTGGAGGATCTGATGGCCTTTGGATTGGTGGAGACTGACTGACTGGAGTTTCTGTTGGAGGTGCTTGAGTAGGAATTCTTTTGCCTTTGCGTGGTGTAGGAGTGTCTTGACCACTTTCATCTTGAATTTCCTTCCCTTTATGAGTCCATTTTCCCTCCATTTTGACAAATCCCATCCTCTTCGGTGATTTGTCATTGTAAATATCAGAAGACAGTAGTTCCTTCTTGGTTTCCCCTTCTAGGTT
Source organism: Phoenix dactylifera (assembly GCF_009389715.1). NCBI lineage: Eukaryota > Viridiplantae > Streptophyta > Magnoliopsida > Arecales > Arecaceae > Phoenix > Phoenix dactylifera. The sequence continues at coordinate 167,631 of NW_024068325.1, forward strand.
TACATTGAAGTAACAAAGGACTTGAGTTAAGACCATACCATAGGGAAGTGAAGCTCATTTTCTCTGTCCTTGAGCTTCCATGTATCTTAGCATCAAGCAGGGTAGGTTCAGTGGGAGTCTTTGTAAGATATGATGCATTACTAGTATATCCCTTTCTGAAACATGATCAAATTTTTCTATCTTCGGAAAGAACATTTTGTTGATCATGTGATGCAGTAGATGCATCTCTGCATTCAGCTGATTGGCACTGATCTCAGTCCAATCTCTTGTGACTTCTTTATTTAGAATGGTACTAATCCCTTCGTTCCTATTTTCTTGGTGGTCTCTATTTTCTCCATCATTAGGAATCCGAAGAGCATCTCTAAGAATTTCTTCTGTAACTAAAATAGGGACATCTTTTACCTTGGACGAGATCTGTCCTTCTCCATATCTGGCATTGTTGTAGAATTCTCGTACCAGGTCTGGGTAGGATGGCACCTTTAGTGAGCATAAATATTCCCAACCCATATCTTTGAGATTCTGCCCTAAGGGGAAATTTTTTTTTTCCAGAAATTCAAAATCCACTCGCCTTCCTGTCGATACATTTCTTATGGAGAGAGGTCTTTGTTTCGACACTGAGGAAGGAGGTGACAGAGGACCCGTAACGGGTTGAGGCGGTGGTGTTACTTGCCTCTATGGATTCTCTGCCCGAGCCTTTGTTCTTCTCTTAGTTTGTGGAGTGGCATTCTTCCTCTTTGGTCCGGATGTAACTTGCTTTATTCTTACCATTGGAAGATCAATCAGAACCTCAGAAAGGTTTTCTAGGGTTTTTGAAGGTTTTTTGTTTGAAGAAGAGTTTGAAAATAAAAAGGCGCTCTAAGGGGTATGAAACATCTCAGGTTCAATGTTCCAGAGAGAGAGAAAAAAAGCCTTTTGGAATCCGTTTCGAATAGTTTCCTCTTTAGTCGACTCATTCAACTCATGAGTCATCTCTTATAGACTAGGAGTCGACTCTTTTAACTTAAGAGTCGTCACTTGTGAGTTAGGGGTTAATTCTTTTAACTTAAGAGTCGTCCCTTACTACATAAGTCGACTCCTCATTCACATGAGTCGTCTCCTCAGATTGTTCAAGAGATAAAATTTTTTTGAATAAGATTTAAAACTCAATTGTAAACCATGGATTAAATCAATTAAAATTCAACCAATAATAGTCAATCAAAATACAAAATTTATCATTCAAAATCAGTCATCAAAATGGATCACAAATGCATAATTCACCTCTAAATGTACAAAATACTTCTTCATTAAGAGGTTTAGTCAATATATCTGCAATTTGTTTATCAGTATTTATGAATTCCATTTTTATATCCTCATTTTAAGCATGATCTCTTATGAAATGATGTCTGATTTCTATATGTTTAGATCTTGAGTGTTGTATGGGATTTTTTGTAAGATTTATGGCAATAGTATTGTCACACCTTATAGGAATTTTATTTTGTTTTACATCATAGTCCTCGAGTTGTTGCTTAATCCATAGAATTTGAGCACAGCAACTTTCTGTAGCAATAAATTCAGCCTCAGCTGTAGATAATGCTACAGAATTCTGCTTCTTGCTAAACCAAAAAATTAAGTTTGTTCCAAGAAATTGACAAGTTCCACTTGTACTTTTTCTATCTAACCTACAACTAACAAAATCAGCATCTGAATATCCAATTAAGTCAATTGTAGATGTCTTAGAATACCATAAGCCTAAGTATTGTGTTCCTTTTAAGTATCTTAATATTCTTTTAACAGCAATTAAGTATGATTCTTTAGGATTTACTTGATATCTTGCACACATACAAACCTATGCATTATATCAGGTCTACTTGCTATAGGATAAAGTAAAGATCCAATCATTCCTCTATACAACTTTGAATCAAGGGATTTACCATACTCATCTTTTTCTAATTTACAAGAGAGGCTCATAGGAGTACCTATTGATTTTGAATCTTCCATACCAAACTTCTTTAAGATTTTCTTTGTGTACTTGCTTTGGCAGATGAAGATTCCATCTCTTGTTTGCTTGATTTGGAGTCCTAGGAAGAAGTTGAGTTCTCCCATCAAGCTCATCTCGAACTCACTTTTCATGAGCTTAGCAAATTATTCACATAATCTTTTATTAGTAGCACCAAATATAATATCATCAACATATAATTGAACAATTAGAATGTCAGCATTTTTCTTTTTAATAAACAGTATCTTATCAACATTTCCTCTTGAAAAATTACACTTTATCAAAAAGTTGCTTAGTCTATCATACCAAGCTCTAGGAGCTTGCTTCAAGCCATAAAGTATTTTGTTCAATTTAAAAACATGATTTGGAAGTTTATGATTTTTAAATCCAGGTGGTTGTTCTACATAAACTTCTTAAGTTATGAAACCATTTAGAAATGCACTTTTGACATCCATCTGAAATAATTTAAACTCCATGAAGCATGCAAATGCTAGTAATAATCTAATAGCTTCAAGTCTAGCTACGGGTACAAATGTTCATCAAAATCAATTCGTTCTTCTTGATTATATCCTTTAGCAACTAATCTAGCCTTATTCCTAATTACAATTTCCATCCTTATTTAGTTTATTTCTGAAAATCTATTTTGTTCCAATTACAGAAATATTTTCAGTCCTTCTAACTAAATTCCAAACATTGTTTCTTTCAAATTGATTCAGTTCTTCCTGCATTGCTATTAACCAATTACTATCTTTTTCAGCTTCTTCAAAAGATTTTGGTTCTATTTGAGAAACAAATACAAGATGATTACAAACATCTCTAATGGAGGATCTAGTCCTAATGCCTTGTAAAGGATCACCAATTATTAAGTCTTTAGGCTGACTGTATGTATACCTCCATTCTTTTGGTAGACTAGTTTTACCTTTGAGTATTTGATCTTCTTCTCCTTGATTTTCATTATGCTCTGAATTTTCAGATGCAGAAACATCCTTTAGGGTTAATTCTTTGACTTGCTCATTGAGTTCTTTTGCATCATCATCGAGATCTATATTCTTTCTTGAAGAAGGGTCATTAGATTCATCAAAGATAACATGTATTGACTCTTTTACGACTAGAGTTCTCTTGTTAAATACTCTATATGCTTTGCTTGAAGAAGAATATCCAAGAAAAATAGCTTCACCTGATTTTAAATCAAATTTTCCCAAGTTGTCCTTACCATTATTTAGAACAAAACAGATACAACCGAAAATATGAAAGTATGAAAGATTTGGTTTCTTATTTTTCAAAAGTTCATAAGGAGTTTTCTTTAAAATTGACCTAATGGTAACTCTATTAAGAACATGACAAGCTGTATTTATGGCTTCAGCCCAAAAATACTTAAGTAAGTCACTCTCACATAACATTGTTCTAGCCATTTCAGTAAGAGTTCTATTCTTTCTCTCTACAACACCATTTTGTTGTGGTGTTCTTGGTGCCAGAAAAATTATGATCAATACCATTTTAGTGCAGAAATTTTCAAAATCATAATTTTCAATTCAGTTCCATGATCACTTCTAATCTTGATAGTTTTTAATCCATATTCATTTGAAACCTTTTTATACAGTTTAGTAAAAGCTGAAAATGCTTCACTTTTGTGTGCCAAGAATAAAACCCATGTATACCTAGAAAAATCATCCACAATAACAAAGCTATAATGCTTTCCACCTAGACTTGCAAGTTCTAGTTGGTCCAAATAAGTTTCATATGCAGAAGCTCTAAAGGTCTATTTGTGGAGACAACATTTTTAGATTTGGAAAGAGGTTCTAGTCTGTTTTCCTAGTTGGCATGCCAGCAGCAGATTTTATCTTTTTCAAATAACAATTTAGGCAAGCTGAAAATAAGTTGTTTTCGGATAAGTTTTGAAATTAAGTCCATGCTTGCATGAGCTAATTTTCGATGCCCATAACCAGCTAGCTTCACTGTTTTGATTTTTTATTGCTACTGAACAATCCATGTCTTTCATAAGTATTTGATCTAAATCAACCAAATACACATTCCATGTTTATGTTCCAGTAAATATTATACCACTGTTATTAGTTACTAGAAACTAAGCCACATTAATAATTCAAAAGTCACAACATATCCTTTATCACAGAATTTGACTAATGCTTAGCAAATTATGTTTTAATCCATCCACTAATAAAATATTTTCAATAAATATAGTTGGAGTAATCCGAATGTTACCAATACCAATGATTTTGCCTTTTCCATTATCACCAAAGGTAACCATTCCTCCATCTTTCTTTTTGAGGGACATGAATTGGGATTCATCCCCTGTCATGTGTCTAGAGCACCCACTATCTAAGTACCATTTTCTGTTTGATGCTTGGATGCTAGCACACCTGCAAAATAGAAATTCAATTCTTTATCTTTGGTACCCAAGCTTTCTTGGGTCTTGAATGTTAGCAATGATGGTTCCCTTCGGAACCCATATCTTTTCAATTGAAACATTGTTCATAAGATTCTGACTTATAGATTGTAAGTGGCATATCTCTGTTCAGTTTGTCTAATTTGAATGGTACAGATTTCGGTTTAACAAAGTGGGTTTCACAAAAATGTTTTTCAATGATTTCTGTTTCTTCCAAGGATTATATCCTAAACCAGCTTTATCATAAACAGCTTTCTGACTTTCTAGAATTAAATTTAATTTCTCAGAACTTAGGTGAATTTATCAACTATAGGTTTCAGTTTTTCAACTTCATTAGCTAACTTCTATTTTCTTCATGCAGTTTCTTCTTGTTATCCAAAAGCAAGTATTTTCTTTTTCTAATGATTGGTTCTTAATCTTCAGTTCCTTGTTCTTTAAGCTAAGATTTTTATATTCAATCATAAGCTTAGAAAAAGCATCTTGAAGCTCATCAAAGTGAAATCATATTCAGTATTCAGATATACCTCATTTTCGTGTCCCATTAGACACAGATTTGCAGCTTTATGTTGCTGTTCTTCTTCTCCAGAGCTGATTCATCATTCACTCCAAGTAGCCATCATAGCTTTCTTCCTTAACCTCTTTGGAGCTTTTTCAATAGAGAACAGTCTGTTCTGAAGTGTCCAGGCTTTTTGCACTCATAACAAACATATTGTTCCTTATTTTTTTTGGTTTGCTCTCCTTGATTACAGGCCTTCTCTTGAAGTTTTCTTTATTTCTTCTAAAGAATTTTTTGAACCTTCTTGTAATCAGGGCCATTTCCTCACTGTTATCAGATTCAGAATCTCGCTCTCATCTTCATGTAGAGTGGATTTAAGAGCAATGGTTCTGCGTTCTTGGGTTCATCCTCCTCAAGGTTTTGTTTCATTGAGAGCTCATGAGTCATTAAGAACCCAACAGTTCTTCCAGTGGGAGAGAGTTGAGATCTTTGGTTCTTGAATGGCAGTGACCTTTCTTTCCATGCTCTAGGAAGAGACCTAAGAATTTTCCGAACAAGATCACTGTTAGAGTAAGATCTACCAAGATTTTCAGGCCGTTTATAATATCAGTGAACCTAGTAAACATTTCAGTTATAGATTCACTATTTTCCATTCTAAATAATTCATACTTATGCACTAGCATACTGATTTTAGATTCTTTGACCTGGTTAGTGCCTTCATGTGTAACTTCCAGCCTATCCCAGATTTCTTTAGCAGTTATGCAAACAGATATACGATTAAACTCATTTGCATCTAAAGAACAGTAAAGAACATTTATGGTTTTGCATTCAGCTGAGCCATTATTTTCTCATGGTCATCCCATTCAATCTCAGGTTTGAATAAGGTGATGCCATCAACAATAACAGTCCATAAATCATAGTCAAGTGCTTGAATAAAAATTTTCATACGAGCTTTCCAATAAGTGAAATTCGTGCCTTTGAAAAGAGGTGGTCTGTTGGTAGATTATCCTTCGGCAATAGAGGATCCCATAGTAGCTTGATAGGTGCATAAAAATGTACCTTTTAACACTACCACTTTAGGCTAAATTGTTAAGACTTAAGCATGATTTGGGTATTTTTATGATATTTTTCTAATCTGAGCTTTACTTCACAAAGTGTCCTTGTCTTAATTGATTTTGGTGATTTTATTGTAGGAATGGAGTTAAGGAGATTGAATATCCCATTGCAGTCCGAATGAAATGAAACTTGGTGGGGATGAAGTAGACATGTTGAGGTTTCATATGCATTAAGAATCAGGTCAATTGGAGCTCCAGAGAGAAAGTTATGAGGTTGCAAATTTAGGTTTCCCTAAACCGCCAGCCTCGGCCCTGACAGATTAGACCTTTGTGTAGTATTTCGATGATTTCGGGAGCTACAGAAGTCCAATTGAGATGATTCAAATTTTGTTGGAAACTAGACTTCCAGAGCTTTCAAATTATTATAAGAACACAAAATTTGAAGATCATATGCGATCTGGAGAGTCTCCCGAACTTCATGCTGACGTTGGTGCTCGAGGGTAAAGTCGGAAAAACACATGCAAACGTGTCTAAGTCGTGTTTTCTAGGGTTTTTAGCCCCAAAATCATATATATACTTGGAGGAGCATGCCGTTCTGAAGGAGAAAAGGCTGCATTACAAAGAAATCATCAAGAGGAGCCAAAAATTCATGGAGAGCTAATTCTTTGGTGAAGCTAGGGATGAACTCGCTTGGATGATGGTAGTTTCATTTATATTTGATCTATGTAATGATTCTCATGTTGATACAATTCTTGTTTATCATTTCTCATCAATAGATCTTTCTTGTGTTGGGATAATCTTGAACCTATTCTTTTCATAGATTCAGCCATGTCTTTTTCTATAGAACTGTTGAGGTGCTTGATTATATCTAGATTTGATTGTTTATCCAGTTAGTATGATTTTTTGCTGAAATATTGCCATTGGGTATATTTTTATCTTTGAATCTGAGTCTAAAAGGATAACAATCCTTGGTTTTAAAAGAGGAGAATGATTTTCTAGAATTACCACTAAATATTTTGATTGTAATGCTATATCTTCCGATTAGAGAATCTGGTGCTATGATCTCTAATTGAGTTATCCAATGGATCAAATATGAATGGAATTACCTGATTTAAGTGAAAAATTTTCGATGCTTTGTTGCCATTAATTCTGGTCACATCTTTTCACTACTACAATATAATTGTCAATTTACTTTTAAACATTCACATCACATTTTACTGCTTTGATATTTCTTTTTAGTTTTGTAGTTCTTTTTAGTGTTCGTACCTTCTCCCTGTAGAATCGACACCCTAATATATACTGCGATAGCCGCATTATTCTTTGGGTGTAATCATGGCTGCCATGATCTTTAACTCTTGATTGTTAGATCAAAAAGTTTTTTGTGAGTACCAGGCTCTGATACCACTTGTTGCCTAAAGGTGCAGCCCAAGAGGGGGGGGTGAATTAGGTCTCTTTAAAAATAATTAAAGTTAAAACGTAAGGAGAGTATGAGTTACTGTTATCTTATAGTTTCAGCAGCGGAAATAAGATTGCACAAATTCGACAATGAATAAAGTTAGGAAAGCAGTCAGAAATATGCAGAGGAAAGAAAGAGAAGAACCACAATCACAAACACACAAGGTTTATAGTGGTTCGGTGCACTTCCAGCACCTATGTCCACTCCTCAAACCTAGCTTGAGATTTCACTATAACCCAGCAGATTACAGACTGATTGTTTTTCGGGCTCACAATCAAAACCCAGTTAGTTTTTCCAGTAACCAACCGAAAATCTTTTATTTTTTGGGATCATAAACAACCCAGTTGGTTTTCAGACAAACCAACCAAAAACTTTGCACCGTTTCTTTTTCCGGGCTCACAAACAACCTAGTTAGTTTTCAAATAAACCAACCAGAAACTTTTTTCTTGCTGAATATTCCCGATTCAGCAACTTCCAATCGAGGCTTGGAAGAGCCTTTACAAATTTCAAATCAATGAAACTGTTACAATAGCAATAAATCCAACTAAAAGAATGTTGTAACTAGAAAACTTAAAGCTTCAGAGCATATAAAGAATAAATCAATGAAAGTAAAAGCTGAAGCCGATGAAGAAGTTGGCTGTGGAAGGATGTTCCAATGTCCAAACAACAGCTCTTCACGATGCAGTAAGAAACTTCGACTGATCTCCTCACAAGAGAAAGTTTCAGATTACAATGTTGGTGAGGATGATGAACTGTTAAGCTTTTTCTTCTCTTTTTCTCAGTGGAAACCTTTTGTTTTCAATAGAATCTTTTTTCTTTACTTGTTGTTTCGGCGGAATTTGAATTCCTTTCTTCCCGTTTTGATGAGAATCTTTTTCTGTTACAGAAGAAGACAAAAATCGTTCACAGCTTCCCGTTGTGGTCCCAGCAGTACAAGGGTCGACTCATGTATCTCAGGGGTCCGACTCATGTTCATTCTGGATCAGCACTTCAAAATGTCGAGAAGGCTTATGCTGTGGTATTTGCAAAGGGTCGACTATTTATCCTTAAGGGTCGGCTCATCTTCATCAGGAGTTGCCTTTTTAAACACAAGGGTCGGCTCACACTTTGGTTTTTCGGCCGATGCTGAGACTGAGCAGGGGTCGACTCTTCAAATGCAAGGGTCGACTCTTCAATTTCGGGTGTCGACTCATTTTGAACAAGGATCGACTCTTCAAGTTTTTCTCAGATGATAAGAACTTTCTGTTTACTTTAAACTACACAAGGACGACTCATGTTTTGCGGGGGTTGACTCATTGACTGTATTCCTTGAATAAAACTTATCAGAATCAACTTAAATTTATCCTTTTTGCTTAGGAGTTGACTCAAGTCTTTCAAACAGAAAATTTTAGACTTCATCTCTGATCTCCATGGACTAGATTAAGATCATTTCCTTTTAGAACATGTCCAATGAGATATTTGCGAAGAACTTAAGATTTTGCAGTGCTTCAATTCTTA